>NC_092338.1:85952692-86253653 GCF_046630445.1 Rutidosis leptorrhynchoides | reverse complement strand
GTGTCCTTGTACATAATTTCACCCCTGTTTTAATTATTCTAGTGGCTATTAATCCATTCCCGTGTCCGGTTAAATGAACGATTATTCGTACATATAAATACCCCACCCATCGTGTCCGATCGAGTGTATATGGTAATTTATAGGACGCCTAATTGTAAATCTTTATATTAACATTAACAAACTATCATTTAGTTAAACAAATATAAAGCCCATTAATAGCCCATAGTCTAATTTCCACAAGTGTCGTTCTTTTGTCCAAACCCCAATTATGGTACAAAGCCCAATTACCCAATTTTAGTAATTAGCCCAACATCATGATTACTTCGGATTAAATAAGCATAATAATAACTTAGCTACGAGACATTAAATTAAAAAGGTTGAACATAACTTACAATGATTAAAAATAGCGTAGCATTACACGGACAGAATTTTGACTTACACCCTTACAACATTCGCTAACATACCCTTATTATTAGGATTAAAATTAAAATTAAAATTAAAATTAAAATATAAATTATATATATATATATTTACGTATATATTGAGAGAGAGATAGATTATGGATTATGAAAATGATCAGAATTCGTTTGCTTTTATAGGAATTTTCGTCCAGGTAATCTCCGCGACTCGCGGTACATTTGGCCTTCGAACTCCGCGAGTCGCGGAGTTCGTTTTTACAGCTCATTCATCCTTGGCTCTTTGTTTGCCGACGATTTTAAATATTAATATAATATATATATAATTTTTAAGAATTATTTATATATTATATTATATTCATGTGCATAGTTGACTTGTAATTTTTAGTCCGTTGCGTCGAGCGTTGAGAGTTGACTCTGGTCCCGGTTCCGGATTTTCGAACGTCCTTGCGTACAATTTAATATCTTGTACTTTGCGTTTTGAATCTTGTACTCTTGTAATTTCGAGACGTTTCTTATCAATAATTGGAACCTCTTTGATTGTATTTTGTACTTTTGAGCTTTTTGGTCGTTTGCGTCTTCAATTCGTCGAATCTGTCTTTTGTCTTCACCTTTTATTATTTAAACGAATATCACTTTTAAATAGAACAATTGCAACTAAAAGCTTGTCTTTCTTGAGGAATAATGCTATGAAATATATGTTCGTTTTTAGCATTATCAAATATTCCCACACTTGAGCGTTGCTTGTCCTCAAGCAATATCGTCTTGAAATACTAGAATCACTTCTTTATTCTTCACACTTTGTACATCAGTGATTTCTATACGGTGGTATAAACAATGGTAGTAACGATATGGTTTACAGTCCCACATGACTATAAAAATTTAGATCCATTAAGAAAATTGGATCTTTATGAAAACATTTGATCTTTTGAAAATTAAATCTAGTTTTTACCCTAGATAAGTTATCCGGAATAACCCTTCACCGGTGTTTGCAAATTATTTTTGTGGGTTTGGTGGGAATAATGCTATGAAAATTTTAGCTCAAAACTTGCGGTTTTGTGTCACCCACTTGCTAACCTTGTATTAGGAAAACAACACGTCCAGTTTACTTGTCCCGTATATTACCTTTCGGTAAACTACCGTCCGGTTGTAAAGGAAAGTGTTGAACAAGTCAACTGTTAAGGCAATGTCCCCTGACATGCTTTTAATTATGGTCTATAACGTGTCGGACGCAATTACTATCCTTGGTAGGAGCAATAGTAAAGCTCACCCTTATAATTTTTCGGTCTGGCACAAGGTCCTGTCTTTGACCATGCTATGCAACCACCGTTCTTACGGTTGACACCCGATTTGGTTCAATTGACCTAATGAATTCCAGGTGAATTCCTAGGATTTTACGTTCAATGGTAATGAACGCATTGAAAATGGGTTTTTAGAAAACAAATCGGTTTGTAATTTTGATCAAAATATTTTCTCGTTCAGGCTCGAGTTTAGATATTATTGAATTCCATGAGTTTGTAATTCTCAATCTTTAAGGTCAATCTCAAGGATTGAGTAATATCAGGCTTAAAAGCTGATTTTTGATCTTTTAAGGAGATTATCCTTTCTGGGGATCTGATTCATTAGTCTTATCCAGCTAATTTGCATGGTGCCCCCCATTGTACGATATAAATCCTTCTCATGGTTAGGATAAATCTGACCACTTGGTGACCCTGTTTAATGCTGAGGTCCGTGGATTTCCTGCTGATTTTAGTGATGACTTTTCTAGATTTTTCGTCAACCTACAGCTGGTCTGGACGACAACTTCTTGACCTAAATCAAGAAGCGCGTTTCTTTTTTAGAAGACTTTACTTCCTTTTAATGATGGAATTGATTCATCGTGTAGATCCATCTTTCTTACAGTAAATCAGGTAAAAAAATTTTAGTTTAGTCCAAAGCAAAAGTATTTTCAGTTATTTGTACAAAAATATGTGACATATGTTTTGAATAACTTGGAGAATTTTCTCACACTTGGCTTTTATTTTCCTTTTTATTGTCCTCTATTTCATTTTAAATGAATTTTAACATTTTGGTTTGTTTCTCAATTTATGTCCTTTTCGAGGTAACAATAATTTCGGTGTTAACACCTAGTTTTATCGTTCATAAATATGTATAAACATGATTTTGAGTTCATTTAGTTGAAAATTTTGAAAAATTTTACTAGAATTGGGTAGTCAGTATATAAGACTAGGGCTGTTCTTTATTATCAGAGAGCACTAGATTCTAATACAACTACTACTTTACTAGTATTTTTAATGGTAACCAAGTGTTTAAGATAAAAATTTTAAAAATCCGAAAGAATTTAACCCCTTCCCACACTTAAGGTCTTGCAATGCCCTCATTTGCAAGAAATCAGTAACAATTTAAATTATTGAGGGTGATTTGTGTGAAAATAATTAAATTTTACCAAAGTTTCCAAACATATTTGTGTTTGCTTGCTGAATGATAAATGGTGCATATCATTTGTTCATTCCGTCTTGTTGTTATTTCACATATATTTTGCATCTTGTCGTCAAAATTAGTTGCTTTTGCTGAACTTAATGCCAGTCTTTAAAAATGCGTTGTTTTACCCTGTTGTGTACATAAGATAAACTGCAAACATATATACATATTTTTGAAGTTTGGTATATTACCCCACATTCAAAAATTATTAAAATTTAAGAATAAAAGTTAGAAAATTATAAAAACTATTACAATATTAACATAAGTATTAAACGTATCAACATTACAAATTACAAAATAAATAAAACTAAGTAAACTAGGGATGATACTGATACCAGTAGGGGTTCCATGCATAACCATAGGTGCTATAAAATGCTTCGGCTGGGTTATACGTAGGATACGGTGGTTGAATCTCTATAGACCAGGGAGGGAATATGGGCTTTTGAGTAAGAATATAGTTTCTACCTATATGTTGGCAATAAGCTATGATTTGGTTTTGATGAACTTGCCAATCTTCAAATGCTCTATGTCTAGCATTTTCGTACTCTTGTGAAGCTATAAACCTTTGCATTTCATTTCCCCCTCCTACATTACCTTGCTATTGGTTTCTCTCACCCTGTGGATGTCTACCATGGTATTGTACTGCGGCGTTATTTCGCCTCTTCAAAACTTTCGCACCATGGTATACATTTAAACCTATTGTATCGCGGGGTTCTGGTTCTTCGACTAATAATCCCCCCCGACTTATATCCACACCGAGATATTCAGCAATCAAAGTAATAAATATACCACCTCCTATTATGCTATGCGGTCTCATCCCCCTAACCATAGCTGATAAATAATAACCCACACAATAAGGTTTACTTACAGCGCTTTGTGGGTCTCGAATACACATGTGGTAAAACAAATCTTGTTCATTTACCTTTTCCTTGTTCTTACCTCTTTGTGTAATCGAATTAGCTAAAAACCTATGAATTACTCTTAATTCAGCTCTATCTATATCCAAATAAGAGTAATTTCCTCCTTTGAATCGGTGATGGCTTGTCATTTGACTCCATATACCATGTGTATCAAAATTTTCATCTATCTTTCTACCATTTAGTATCAACCCTCTACAATCGGCAGATGCTAACTCCTCAGGCGTATATATACGTAAAGCCTGAGCCGTGTCTAGTAAAGACATGTGGCGCATCGAACCTCCTAACAAAAATCTAATAAAAGATCGATCGGTTAAACTAGCTACCCAATCATTTAATTCTATACTACACAACAATTCTTCACACCATACTTTATATACAGGTCTACGCATGGTGAATAAACGTACCCAGTCGATAAAAGTAGAATTACCATACCTATGTTCAAGTAATTCCCTAATTGGCCCGGCCAATTCTACAGCTTCTAATGGTCCCCATTCTATGACCCTAGGTACCTCAACAACTTTAGAATGAAGAGTATGCAAACCCCTTTGGTATTTTGGATAATCTATCCAAAGTCTGTCAAATCTCAGGTTCGGGTGCAAATCTTCCAAGTGCATATCAGAAAATGTCATGACTGGATGAGGTATATCTTGTTTGTAGTAGTTATCCACCTTCTGTTGTTCCGCATTCTCAGCAGGAGCATTGCGAGCTTGGAATGAAGATTCACCCCTTTCAGTCTGCAAAACACATCAAACACAATTTTTGTGCATCCAAATATGCATTAGTGTCAGCAAAATCATCAATCAAATATAATTACAATGACATGATCAATTTATATCAAACTTAAGCTCATTTTCATCAAATCTACACTTTTTCAAATAAGCATATACGAAAATGTTCACCAAGTTCATAAGCATTCAACTCAAATAACATGTCAAAATAATCATTACTAGCAATTAAACAAGTTTCAAATGGCATTATCTCTCAAAAATCAAATTCATGAATTTTAGACTTGAAAAAGTCCACTTTAATTCTCAAAATCATGTTTAGGCTCAAAGTTTGGATCATTTAACTACCTAAACATGTTACACTACTTAATTTAGCAACAATTCATTACAAAAATCAGCCATAACCTGTTTATATCAAAAAGCCCCAAATTTGCTCAAGAACACAAACCCTAGATTACTCAAAATTTGAAGTTTAAGGCTTCTAATCATGTTAAATAGCATCAATCTAGGTTATACAAGCATAATACATAAACAATTTAAGCATAATTACACTAAAAAGCATCAAAATCAAATTGGGTATAAAATTGCTCAAGAACACTAATTTTTGGATTAAATGGTGTTTAGGTGTAGAAATTTACCGTTTTTCTTGAGTAATTCCTTGATAGCATCCTTCTCAACATGATTTTAGTAAAAGATTTGATGATTAACGGTTAAAAATTGTGATTTTGGGGGTGTTTTCTCGGGTTTTTGCGCAGTATTTTCGGGTTTTATTTGTGTTGTGGTGTGCAAATGAACTGCTCTTTACGTTTTATTTTTTTCTGGGTTTTGGTCCCTCCGTGAGTCGCGGTGTTTGAACCTTCAAACTCCGCGAGTCGCGGAGTTTGTATTTTTTTTTTTTTTAAACATCTTATACTAATTAAAACAATTAAGTAATTAATTTTAAAATTTTGTTTCCCTTGTTATTTAGGACGAGGTCGTTTCGGATCGATGTCCTAGTCCGTCCTTCGATAAAATTTTAAAATTTGTCTTTTTGTAGCGATTGTTTTAAAAGCTAAGATTTTTGGGGTTTTTTAATGTTTTTGGCATACTTTAATTCAATAATATTAAAAATAATGATAATAAAAGTTCTCGTCCCTCCCTTGGGTAAAGCAATTTCGGTTCAAAGACCTAGTCTTCAACTTACGACGAATTTTAAAAATCATATTTTTAACTTAGCGAGATAAAGTAAATTTTTGTTTTTAAATTCACACAATTTAAATAAAAAATTCAAAATTAATATTAAAAATTCACACCAAACTTACAATTTAAAATGCATAAAAATAAAATTCATATTTTAAAAATTAAAAATTCACACCAAACTTAATTTAAAAATTCATATTATAAATTCACACCAAACTTATATTAATTTTTCAAATATTTACAATTTTAAATATATTGATTTTACAAAGTTTACAATATTAATTTAAGATTTATATATTAATATAAAAAATATGGTAAAAATAAAATTAAAAATCTTTTTGGCTTTTTATCCCACTTTAATCAATCAAATATTATCAAAAATATGCGCCCCTCTTTTCGGTAAAGTAATTTCGGTTCCAAGACCTAATTTAACTCATGACGAATTTTTAAAATATTTTGGGTTGATTGATTAAAGATATTTATACCTTAAGAATAAAAGTTAAATTTCGCAGTGATGTAATAAATTTTTGTATGATATCAATAATTTCGGTCGCCAAACCTAATTTTATTCAATACCAATTTAATACTTTATAGCGAACAAATTAGCGTTTATTATCAAAAGGTTAAAAATAAAAATAAAAAAATAAAAACTGTACAAACATACCTGTGAAATAGATTTCTTAGTTATATGATCTATCCCATTCATAAGATAGTCGGTTTAATTGGTTTTCCATGGCTACATAGGCGTAACCTCGAGCATTCAGTGTTTTTTCTTCTAAACATATGAACGGTCCGTCTCTGCATAAAGTAACAAATTCGGTGTTTGAATAGGTTTGATTATTTGAACATTTACCTCCATGTGACCATTTTCCGCATTTGTGACATCTTTCTAGGTGTCGTGCTCTTCTTTTCGCTGCGGATTTTGATTTTCCTTTACCAAATTGTAACTTATTATCTTCGCATCTGGATTCTTTTCTAACTCCGTCCAATCTTTCTCTGATTACTGATACTATTTCACTCGGTAGTGTGTCATTATTACGTTTAGTGATCAAAGCGTGTAGCATTAGACCATGGTTTAGTTCACAGGCAGTCTTCATTTCCTAAAAAAATAAAAATTCAGAATGGGAGGAGAAGACTAGTTCTTTAGGGTCTGCTAGGGAAAGACCGTTCGGGTTCCATTTTCAAGAACTACACAAAAACAGACAATCTAACTCTAATAGAAATACATAAACCCCTTATACTTAGTTAGCTGTGGTATCGAAATTGTGATTAACTTCATTGTCTTCTTCCATCGGACCATGTATGTAATGTTTAACTCTGTGACCATTAACTTTAAATTCAATCCCATTTGAATTTATTAATTCTATCGTTCCGTATGGAAAAACTCTTTTGACTATGAATGGTCCAGACCATCTTGATTTCAATTTTCCAGGAAATAGCTTGAATCGTGAATTGAAAAGAAGAACTCTGTCTCCTTCTTTAAATTCTTTTGAACTTCTGATTCTTTTATCATGCCATTTCTTCGTTCTTTCTTTATAGATTAACGAATTTTCGTATGCTTCATGTCTTAATTCTTCTAATTCGTTAGTTGACTTAATCGTAGACGTCCGGCTTCATGTAAATCAAGATTACATGTTTTCAAAGCCCAAAATGCTTTGTGTTCAATTTCTACTGGAAGATGACATGCTTTTCTATAAACAAGTCTAAAAGGTGTGGTTCCAATTGGAGTTTTATAGGCTGTTCTAAAAGCCCAGAGTGCATCCTCCAATTTAATGGACCATTCCTTCGGATTTGATCCTACGGTTTTCTCTAGAATACGTTTTAAAGCTCGGTTGGTATTTTCAACTTATCCACTTGTTTGTGGATGATATGAGGTGGAGATTTTATGAGTTACTCCATATCTTTTAAGAACTTTCTCAAGTTGATTATTACAGAAATGAGTACCCCGATCACTTATTAAAGCTTTCGGTGTTCTAAACCTTGCAAAAAGACATTTTAAAAAGTTGACTACAACTCATGCATCGTTAGTTGGGAGAGCTTGTGCTTCCGCCCATTTAGATACATAATCAATGGCTACGAGAATATAGAGATTATTATGAGATTTTGGAAATGGACCCATAAAGTCAATACCCCAAATGTCAAATACTTCACATACTTGAATGATATTTTGTGGCATTTCATCACGTTGACTTATTTTTCCGGCCCTTTGACAAGCATCACAGGATTTGCAAAGAAGGTGTGAGTCTTTGTAAATTGTAGGCCAATAGAATCCAGCATCATAAACTTTTCTTGCTGTTAGTTGAGGCCCATAATGCCCTCCTGTTGGTCCTGTGTGACAATGGTTTAAAATTTTACTAGCTTCATCTCCAAATACACATCGGCGTATTATTCCATCGGGACAACTTTTAAACAGATGTGGATCTTCCCAGAAATAGTGTTTTATATCACTGAAGAATTTCTTTCGTTTTTGGTACGATAATCCTTTTTCAAGGAATCCACATACTAAATAGTTTGCATAGTCTGCAAACCATGGGATTTCATTATAATCTATCTTCAATAGATATTCATCAGGAAAGTTGTCTTGTATGGCCGATTCATTTAGAACTTCTAATTCGGGATTTTCAAGACGAGAAAGATGATCAGCGGCGAGATTTTCTGCTCCTTTTTTATCTCGGATTTCAATATCAAACTCTTGTAAAAGTAAGATCCAACGGATTAATCTTGGTTTAGCATCTTGTTTCGAAAATAGGTATCTAAGAGCAGAATGGTCGGTATAAACCACCGTTTTTGCTAGAACGAGATATGATCGAAATTTGTCAAAAGCAAAGACAATAGCAAGGAGTTCTTTTTCAGTAGTTGTATAGTTCGTTTGTGCTCCTTGTAACGTCTTACTAGCATAATATATAGGTTGAAATCGTTTTTCAATCCTTTGTCCTAAAACGGCTCCCATTGAAAAATCACTTGCATCGCACATTAGTTCAAATGGTAGATTCCAATTTGGTGTTATCATGATCGGCGCATTAGTGAGTTTCTCTTTAAGAATATTAAAAGATTTGATACACTCTTCTGAAAAGATGAATGGAGTATCCTTTTCTAGGAGTTTATTCATAGGAGTGGCAATCTTAGAAAAATCTTTTATGAAACGTCGGTAAAAAACCGGCATGCCCTAGAAAACTCCTAACTCCTCTAACATTGGTGGGATGTGGAAGTTTAGCAATTACATCTACTTTAGCTCTATCCACTTCAATTCCTTCTTTTGAAATTTTATGACCAAGAACGATGCCTTCTTTAACCATAAAATGGCATTTCTCCCAATTAAGAACTAGATTTGATTGTTCGCATCTAATAAGCATTCGTTCCAGATTAACTAGACATGATTCAAATGTATCACCGAAGACTGAAAAGTCATCCATGAAAACTTCCATGCATTCTTCTATCATGTCGTGAAAAATCGCCATCATACACCTTTGAAAGGTTGCAGGGGCGTTACAAAGTCCAAATGGCATGCGTTTGTAAGCAAAAGTACCATAAGGGCACGTGAATGTGGTTTTCTCTTGATCTTCGGGTGCTATTGGAATTTGAAAATATCTGGAAAATCCATCTAGAAAACAATAGTAACTATTTCCGGCTAATCTTTCCAACATTTGATCTATGAAAGGTAAGGGAAAGTGATCTTTTCTGGTGGCATCATTTAATTTTCTATAATCAATACACACACGCCATCCTGTTACAGTCCTAGTAGGAATAAGCTCATTTTTCTCATTTGTAATGACAGTCATGCCACCCTTCTTAGGCACGCATTGAACTGGGCTTACCCATGGACTATCAGAAATTGGATAAATTAAACCTGCATCTAGCAGTTTAATAATCTCTTTCTTAACAACATCTTGCATATTAGGATTTAGTCTTCGTTGGCGTTGCACATACGTTTTATGACCTTCTTCCATAAGGATTTTATGTGTGCAATACGAAGGACTTATTCCTTTAATATCATGAATCTTCCATGCAATGGCTGGTTTATGAGCTTTCAACACAGAAATGAGTTGTGATTTCTCATTTTCAGTAAGAGAAGACGATATTATTACAGGTAATTCAGATTCACCATGTAAATAAGCGTATTCCAAATGGTTTGGAAGTGGCTTTAACTCTAATTTCGGTGGTTCTTCTATCGATGATTTATATCGATATCTGTCTTCTTCTTTTAGCATTTGAATTTCTTCTGTTGTTGGTTCATATCCATTAGCTATAAGTGTAGCTAACATTTCAGCTTCGTCAATTGGTTCATTACCTTCTCCTAAAGAACATTCTCCTGTTCCTTGTAATTCTGGAAATTCTTCTAATAATTCTGCATGTGCATCTATAGTTTGAATATAATAACATGTATCATCTGCAGATTGTGGTTGTTGCATTGCTCTATCAACTGAAAAGGTAACACTCTCGTCCTCTATACTTAGGGTCAATTTCTTACCGAACACGTCTATCATTGCTTTAGCCGTATTTAAGAATGGTCTTCCTAATATGAGAGGAACTTGAGAATCTTCTTCCATGTCCAGAACAACAAAATCTACTGGAAATACTAAAGTACCAACTTTAACTAGCATGTTCTCCATTATCCCTCTAGGATATTTTATTGATCTATCGGCTAGTTGTATGCTTATTCTGGTTGGTTTCAATTCTCCAAGGTCTAGTTTAGCGTATAGTGAATACGGCATTAGATTTATACTAGCACCTAAGTCTGCCAATGCTTCTATTGAACTAAGACTACCCAGAAAACATGGAATTGTGAAACTTCCTGGATCAGATAATTTTTCTGGTATCTTATTCAACAGCACTGCTGAACAATTAGCATTCATGGTAACAGCCGAGAGTTCTTCCATTTTCTTTCTATTTGAGATTAGATCTTTCAAGAATTTAGCATATCTAGGCATTCCTGAAATCACATCAATGAAAGGAAGATTTACATTTATCTGTTTAAACATATCCAAGAATTTGGATTGCTCGGCTTCAAGTTTCTCTTTCTTCATTTTACTCGGGTAAGGAAGTGGTGGTTGGTATGGTTTAACATAAGGTTTAGCCTTAACTGTGTTATCTTCATTAACCTTTTCAACTACCGGTTTTTTTTCCTTATCTTGATTAGGTTGTGGTTCTTGTGGAGTAGGAATAGCTTCATCAGAAGTTACAAGTATTTCAGGTGGTTTAAGTGTTGTACCACTTCTTGTGGTAATGGCTTTAGCTGTTTCATTCCGGGGGTTAGCATTTGTATCACTAGGTAGACTTCCCGATTTTCTTTCACCTATTAACCTTGCTAGGTTACTTACTTCTTGTTCCAGATTTTGAATAGAAGCTTGTTGATTTCTAAATGCTTGAGCATTTTGTTCATTAGTTTGTTTCTGAGATGTGAAAAACTGCGTTTGAGTTTCAACTAGCTTCGTCATCATATCTTCTAAATTCGGCTTTTTATCATCGGTTTGTTGTGGTGGTTTGTTTTGAAAATTAGGTCTTTGCTGGTTGTAAGTATTATTGGATACTTGTTGATTTCTAGGACCTTGTTGGTTGTTGTATGGAATATTTCAGTTATAGTTCTGGTTTTGATTGTAAATCGGTCTTGGCGGTTGATAATTATTCTGATAATTATTTCCAGGCCTTTGGTTTATGTATGAAATATTCTCTCTTTGTTCCATTGTTAATTCAATACTGAGACAATCTTTTATCAAATGTGGTCCTCCACACTGCTCACAACTAATTCGTATTGAGTGAATATCTTTAGTCATCTTTTCCATTCGTCTCTCCACAGCATCTATCTTTGCGGAAATGGAATCTAAGTCATGGCTAGAATCGGCTCTAGCTGCTTTAGATGATCTAACGATATCTTTTTCTTGGTGCCACTCATGTGAGTGGGAAGCAGTGTTATCAATAATTTTGTAAGCATTAGTTTCGATTTTCTTCATAATAGAACCACCAGCTGCTATATCTATGTCTTTCCTTGTAGTGATGTCGCATCCTTGGTAGAATATTTGTACTATTTGACAGGTGTCTAAACCATGTTGCAGACATCCTCTTAACAACTTTCCAAATCTAGTCCACGCCTCATATAGAGTTTCATTCGGCTTCTGTGTGAATGTAACAATTTCTCCTTGAAGTCTTACGGCTTTAGATGCAGGAAAGAATTGTTTAAGAAATTTTTCAACTAAAACATCCCATGTATCGATCGCCCCTTCAGGTAATGATTCCAATCAATCTTTGGCTTCTCCCTTTAAAGTCCAGGGAAATAACATGAGATATATCTGTTCATCCTCCACTTCTCGGATTTTAAATAGTGTGCAGACACTATTAAAGGTACGTAGATGTTCATTTGGATCTTCCTTCGGCGCACCACTAAATTGGCATTGATTAGTCACCATGTGTAGAATTTGTCCTTTGATTTCATAATATGTCGCATTAATGTCTGGATGAGTAATTGCGTGACCTTGGCCAGTGTGTTTAGCTCTCATTCGGTCTTCCATACTTAATGGTTCTGTTACTTCCATAATTGAATTTGTTGAATCGGAATCACTAGAGGATTCTGATTTAATGGTTCGTTCCTCAACAATCTCTGTTTGAATGATTGGTGGTTCCGGAGGAAAATTTAGTGGTTCAGGATCTATGAATCGTCCCTGAATATTCTCCGAATTCTCAATTGTGAGGTCGGGTTCAAAAAATGGATTATCAGAAATTTGAACTGGAGTACTTGGTCGACTGGATGACGATTCTAAAGAAAAATCAACGGCGGTAATATTTGCTAGATGTCTTGATCTAGTTACAGGTGGTGAATGTACAAAAGGTGATGAACGTCTTGCTCGGTGCCTTCACTGAATATCCTATTAGTTTTTAAAAGGAAAGAAAAATTATAATAAGTTATCCAATCAATAGACTTTTCTGATTTTGCCCACGTTTCGAATAGCCAAAAGATGCAGCAGAGGGGCAGGATTCGTTTGGTCTCAATATAATTGAGGACTGTTTGGCTCCAATAACCCGGTCCACGTACAAATCCAACTATTACTACGAACCAGAAAATTTTGATGTCTATCAATTTAACTACTTAAAATAAATTTTCGTAATTTTAAGAAATTTAGATAAGAAGTAGAATAAAAATCTATGTCCTAAAAACTAGAATAGCGAGAAATAAGAAAGAAAAAGAGTTCGTCGAAAAAGGTCGAAAAAGGTCGAAAAAGAAAAATGGTTGAAAAATAAAAGGTGACGGAAAAATAAAAGAAACTTATGACACTTAAAAACACTTGACTAAAAGTGGGGTACGAAGGATAAAGTACGAGGATGAGAAGTTAATTGCTTCTTGAATTTGCAAAGTGCCAAACAGGTTATGACTAGTATTAAAGTCAGAATAATGATGGTATTAATACCACTAAATGAGGATCCCTTGTAATAAGTCAGGACTTAGAGTTATGTAAGAAAGAGCATTGTTCCAACAGGCGTGTCAAATAAGGTTCTTGGGGTAACGCAATGATTTTTAAATGGTTTAAGTGTCAGTGGATGCCCAAAGGCTCTGAATGATGTGGCAGAAGTGTCTTCAACACATACACACATGAATCTCTCGATTTCGACGGTTGTAAAGTCTTCACGATGACTTGGGTACGAATGAGCAACGGAGAATTTTATATAACAAGTAACGAAAAATTTTATAGAAATTGTTTAAGGTGACAATGTATGGAAAGAAACGAAGTTTTAGTAAACTAGGGTTATGTACAACCCGTACCATTCAAAGTAAAATATATTTTGAACAAAAGATTTGATTTGTAAGAGTGAAAGTAAAATTTTACATGTATTTGTCAAAGATAAGTAATCATTTACTTTATTTTATATAACGTATATGATTTCAAAATTTGCGCGAATGGCGAACAAAATATATTTATTTTTATAAAGCTTTGAGAGGATAGCACAGTAAAATAATGTGTGTAAGATTTTGGCAAACAAAATTTTCATATTTCGGAGGTTACAAGTTGGAAAAGATTGAAGAGAATCGAGTAAAAGACCTTTGAAAATTTCGAGTTATATTTGAGGTAATAAAAACCATTGAATTTATATGTGATTGACGACTATTAGTAGGGCATAAGTCCTTTGACCAAAAACGCTTAAGTGTGAAGTTGTTGCTTATAAGTGAGATACGAATGGGAGAGTATGAGGATGAGAATGAACCACCCATTGAATTTTGGAAAAATTTCGAACTGTTATGACTAATATCGAAGTAAAAAGGATGGTAGTGTGGTTATCATCGAATAAGAAATTCCTCGTAATAAGTTAGGATTTAGAGTTGCGTAAGAATGAGTATCAAATGAGGTTCTTGGGTAATCCTCATTATAGAGTTTGAATTGCTGAAGTGACGGGATACAATTTCCTTTAAGTATCGTTGTGCAAGTTTGTCCATTGTATCGGTTTCTTTCATGGCTAGAAAGTGAGAAGTTTTGGCAAGATGGTCAATAATAACCCAGATGATGTCCTAACCGCATATCGTCTCTGGTAGTTAATGATGAATTTCTTCCCACTTCTATTGTGGGATTTCGGGTTGTTGTCATGTAACTAATAAGGTTCAGTTTTCGGGCTACATCTCTCCCCATAATAGTTTCACCATTCTTGCGAGGTATACAAATAAATTTTTCCCATTATAAATAAATTCCGCTTTCATCCTTGAAAGTCAGTTCGTTCCAACTATTTCATCAAAGGTCCCTAGCTCGATGAGTATTAGGTTAATCTTAAAGTTCATCCCAAATCAAATCTTACTGTACTACTGTAAAAAATTCTATCAATCTTCTCAAATAACATATGCCTGTACGTAGGTAACTAATCCTTTTTAACTACTACATTAAAACTCCCAAGTTTGGTTAATATGAAGTCATCTCCAAATGACCCACCTGTTAATCTTAAAATACTACCTTAAATTATTCCTCTATCTTCCTTAGTTTACCATTTGCTTGTGTCCTATAGAATACTTAATTCCCATGGTTGTTGATGGTTTATTACTCATGATAATGCTAAGGTTCTTAGATGTAAGGTTTCTATCATTCTAGTATTAAACAACTCCGAAATAATAAAACATTGTGCCGAAACGTACCCTACCAAGAATCAGGATCCATGCAAGTTTTCATAATGATTTCTTTACCGCAGGTAAGTTTAAAGTTTTTCCTATATGAGAACTTTCTTCTTAAATGTTCAGGGTGTCGATATTTATAACAAATTTTCTGGTTATCGGTTCTGCAATCAAAGCCCTTCTTGTATAGTACCTGGGCTACGTGGTTATTCCTTCCCTACCTTTAACAGACTGTAATGCGTATGCTCAAATGATCCCTGCCAAAATTTTCCCTGGATCACCCCATATTCCTCATGTAGTAACATTGGAACTTCTGCATAATTTACTTCAATATAATCACGCTGGCCTGGCGTCATTATATTGTACTGAATCGTACGTTCATTCCAATATCATTTCATATGGTCAATGTAACATGATCACTTCCAATTATACACAATTTCATCTAACGGTGCTTTATCTATGCCATCTCAAAATGAAATCGACATAACTAATCTCACAGTTTCTCGATGTGGGTGCATAGGTTCCGTAGGTCATGTATTAATGCCTAAGTGTCCCGAAGTTTCTTCAAAGGTTCGGATTCAGGTAACGTTGTTAGGTTCCTTCTAGATATTCATTCCTGGTCTCGCGTCGGGTTGTACGTGTAGCAAGTAGTGATACGATATGTCTCGAGGCGACTCGCAGGTGGTGAACGTACAAAAGGTGATGAACGTCTTGCTCGGTGCATTCACTGAATATCCTATTAGTTTTTAAAAGGAAAGAAAAATTATAATAAGTTATCCAATCAATAGACTTTTCTGATTTTGCCCACGTTTCGAATAGCCAAAAGATGCAGCAGAGGGGCAGGATTCGTTTGGTCTCAATATAATTGAGGACTGTTTGGCTCCAATAACCCGGTCCACGTACAAATCCAACTATTACTACGAACCAGAAAATTTTGATGTCTATCAATTTAACTACTTAAAATAAATTTTCGTAATTTTAAGAAAATTAGGTAAGAAGTAGAATAAAAATCTATGTCCTAAAAACTAGAATAGCGAGAAATAAGAAAGAAAAAGAGTTCGTCGAAAAAGGTCGAAAAAGAAAAATGGTTGAAAAATAAAAGGTGACGGAAAAATAAAAGAAACTTATGACACTTAAAAACACTTGACTAACCTAACCTTATTACTACAGCTAACTTAAAATTATAATCGCAAATTGAGATTACTAATTGGAATAATAATTGATACATAGGTAAAAGTCGTCTAAAAATATTAAAGCTTACAGGAAAAACTAAATCCCAAATGGAAATAACTTAAAAAGAAACTAAAACTTAAAAAGGCGTCGCAAAATTCTAAAGTACCTAAATCTTAGTCTAAAGAAAAAGCACTTAAGGAATTCTACGGCAAAGCCTAAAAATCTAGAAGTAAAAATAACTATGGCAAAAACTAAGTTTAAAACTAAATATGAGCTAAAAATACAAATATTACTCTAAAACAATTAAAAAGGGACAAAATATAAAAATATACAAAAAGTTGTAAAAAGTACAATTTTTATAAAAATATTATTTTTATATTATTTATTTTATAAAACTATTAATTTTACAATTTAATTAACTAAATAAACTAAATATACAAAATAATAATAAAAACTAAAAACTAATTAAAAACTATAAACCTAATTAGGGTTTTAATTAAAAATTAATAATAATAATTACTCCGTAATAAATGCTGATTAGGGTTCTGTCAGGCGCGTCAGAGAGAACTCCGCTAGTTGCGGTATTCTAAGCAGCAAACTCCGCGAGTCGCGGGGTTCCAATTTTCAACTCAGGTACAGTTTAAAATTTGACGCGTTTTTTTTTTTAAATATTTAGCGTTGCGCTTTCGGCGTTTAAGAGTTCCCCGGCAGCAGCGCCAAAAATACTTGATAGTTAAAGCTAAGGGGTATAAAATACTATTAATTTTTAGCAGGAAATACTATTAAATACGATACAATTTTATACAAGATATTTATTTATTTAGAGAATGGATATACTTAAACCTTGCTACAACACTTATAGGCAGTGTACCTAATCGTACAGTAGTGTAGTTTTTAGTAAGTCCGGTTCGTTCCACAGGGAAAATCTTTAAACAAAGCTTAACGCTATATTAGTTTACTTTTATAAAAATACAAATATATATATAAGTAATATTATTATTATAAAGGGGGGTTTTTTACCTTTTAATGACCGGTTTGTCGATTTTAAAACTTTAGTCGCAGTTAAAACCAAATGTAAAATAATAAATAAATACAAGACTTAAATTAAAGCGTAAAGTAAATAACGATAATGAAATTGCGATAAATAAAAGTGCGATAAAATAAACTTACGATAATTAAAAAGTACGAAAAGTAAAGTGCAATTAAATACAATAACAATAAAAATGCGATAATTAGAAGTGCAATTAAATATAAAATAAATGAAATTAAATATGAAATAAAAGAATTATGCTTATTTAAACTTCCGTAACCATGATGTTTGACGTGTTGATTTTAGTTTTATGCCCATGGGTTAATTGTCCTTTGTCCTGGATTATTTAATATGTCCGTCTGGTTTTTGTCCATAACAGTCCATCAGTCATAAATATAAAGTGCGAGTGTCCTCGTCAAATTATCCTTATACCCGAAGTTAAATATTCCAACTAATTGGGGACTTAAACTGTAACAAGATTTTAATACTTTGTTTAATAATTACACCAGGATGTCGACTGAGTGTAACCCAAGGTTTTAATATTTTGTTATCAATTATACCAAGTGTCCTTGTACATAATTTCACCCCTGTTTTAATTATTCTAGTGGCTATTAATCCATTCCCGTGTCCGGTTAAATGAACGATTATTCGTACATATAAATACCCCGCCCATCGTGTCCGATCGAGTGTATATGGTAATTTATAGGGACGCCCAATTGTAAATCTTTATATTAACATTAACAAACTATCATTTAGTTAAACAAATATAAAGCCCATTAATAGCCCATAGTCTAATTTCCACAAGTGTCGTTCTTTTGTCCAAACCCCAATTATGGTAAAAAGCCCAATTACCCAATTTTAGTAATTAGCCCAACATCATGATTACTTCGGATTAAATAAGCATAATAATAACTTAGCTACGAGACATTAAATTAAAAAGGTTGAACATAACTTACAATGATTAAAAATAGCGTAGCGTTACACGGACAGAATTTCGACTTACACCCTTACAACATTCGCTAACATACCCTTATTATTAGGATTAAAATTAAAATTAAAATTAAAATTAAAATATAAATTATATATATATATTTACGTATATATTGAGAGAGAGATAGATTATGGATTATGAAAATGATCAGAATTCGTTTGCTTTTATAGGAATTTTCGTCCAGGTAATCTCCGCGACTCGCGGTACATTTGGCCTTCGAACTCCGCGAGTCGCGGAGTTCATTTTTACAGCTCATTCATCCTTGGCTCTTTGTTTGCCGACGATTTTAAATATTAATATAATATATATATATAATTTTTAAGAATTATTTATATATTATATTATATTCATGTGCATAGTTGACTTGTAATTTTTAGTCCGTTGCGTCGAGCTTTGAGAGTTGACTCTGGTCCCGGTTCCGGATTTTCGAACGTCCTTGCGTACAATTTAATATCTTGTACTTTGCGTTTTGAATCTTGTACTCTTGTAATTTCGAGACGTTTCTTATCAATAATTGGAACCTCTTTGATTGTATTTTGTACTTTTGAGCTTTTTGGTCGTTTGCGTCTTCAATTCGTCGAATCTGTCTTTTGTCTTCACCTTTTATTATTTAAACGAATATCACTTTTAAATAGAACAATTGCAACTAAAAGCTTGTCTTTCTTGAGGAATAATGCTATAAAATATATGTTCGTTTTTAGCATTATCAACAGGATCATTACAAGGTTAAGTACTATATGCGATTTCAAAAAGAGTTTGTATTCATAAAAAAAAAAAAAAAAGTGACGTCATAACTAACGTCAAATGTTTTACATCAAAAGTATGCTTCAATGAATAGAAGCAATTAATAAGTGTATGTGACCTCAAATGGTCGTTAAAAATCATAGTTCAAAAGTACTAAAGTTTGAATGCAAGATAAAGTAGTTCATGCAGTGACAACTCTAGAGCAGCGGGTGTCTACAGCAAGACTAGTATGACAGCGGAAGCAACCTCAAGCACCTGAGAAATACATGCTTAAAAACGTCAACACAAAGGTTGGTGAGCTATAGTTTAAGTATAACAGTAATGTAAGGTAGGCCACGAGATTTCAGTGCTACAAAGAGCATTTCAAAACAGTAATCCAAATCAGTATGTTTAAGTATATGCTCAACCGTGGGCACTCGGTAACTAACTTAACGTTTAATAATATATCACCCCCTAAAAGTACACTTGGAAAGTGCGTATGTGTACGAAGTATTAAATACTCGTTAAATGCTAGCGCGACTAGCCCGAGTGGGGATGTCAAACCCTATGGATCCATATCTAAGATTCACGTTCACGGTTCAAAAACTAATGATTAAACGTTACCGAGCTAAAGGGAATGTTTATGCCGTTGTATAATCCACACATATATAAGTTTAAGTACTTGTGCTTAGTATGTAAAACATAAAATCCGCATGTATTCTCAGTTCCCAAAATAAGTTAAAGTAAAAAGGAAATGCTATAACTCACAATGATCATGTAGCGGTAAAGTATGACTCGGGAAATAAGCAAGTATGTAGGTTGTCCAAACGGGTCCTCAACCTAAGTCAAATATCACTAAGTCAGTAAATCGTTCCAATAGGTTCATAAGTATGTAAAATAGGTCTTAAAGGTCATCACCGTTCATCATCAAACGAAAGGTATAAAGTAAGTTTTGTTCAAGGAAAGAGTTTAAAACAAGGGCTGATTTCGGTCAGTCACCACGGCCTCTATACCTACTGAAATAAGGTGAGACCAGTGGCCATGGCTCCGTATATGAGTCCTTTAGTTGTGGTAAAAATTACAGAAGCAAACTCGTCTTCGTTTGACCGTGGCGACAGTCTAAGTGCGAGTAGGTCAGAATTTTCAGCACAACGTTAAATGGACATAGTGACGATCGGAGGGCCATAAATCCTAAACTGTAACTTGGATTAAGACAAGTACTATATGAAAAGTTATCTACTCAAACAGAGATATCTGAAAATCATAATTACAGTAGCCCAGGTCATACAGGTCAGACACAGAAACAGTAGAACAGTAGGGTCAGTAGGTTCCGGTGGTTCTTGGTGCTCGATGCTTATCATGGTTCTCATCCTTGATGCATATAGCTTCAAGTGTACAACTCGTTGATGTGTTTGCATCATTTTTACCAAGGTTTGACCATTATAACCCAAGTGTAAGTCTAAGACATGAAGCACAACTCACTTAAGTGTTGCAAGTGTTTTGATGAACCAAAGTTACATCAAAGTCTTAGATTTAACACATACTTGAACTTTAAAACTAATAATAAGTTACAAACTTGAAAGTAAACTAATTAATCAAGATCTTAAGATGTAGAACATAGTTCTTAGTTAGATCTTGAAGATCCAAGACTCAAAAGTCTTGATCTAAAGTTATTAAGTTAAATCTAACACAAGTGTATGAAGTTATAACTAAAAATTTATACTTCTATGTTCTTGAACTTTTAAAGTTAACTTTAAGTTTCAAGAAGTATGAGATCACGATTAACTTGTAATACTTGACCATGAAACCAACAAACATGAAATTAAAGTGCATAATATAAAGAGATAAACTATGTAAACAAGTAACTAGTTCATGGGTTGTTCATACTCTAAAGATTCAAACCAAAGTTTGATCTTTAAGAATGTAAACTTTAAGTTTACAAACATGAATTACAAGTATGATTTACAACACATGAACCTTAAATCTTTTAAAACAATAAAGGTAGAACATAAGCTAGTAAGTTTATGTTCTTGAGTGTTCTCGTAAAAACAAGATAAAAGAAGAACAAACTAGTGAGTTTGATCCTTGATAACATGTAAGTAAATAACTAGTAAGTAAACAATCATCAAGACAAGTAACAAATCAAACAAAGAATGATGATGAAGTGGGTGCTATGCTACGGTTTTCAAAAGGAAAGAAGAGAGAGAAAAATGTTCAAGTTGCTTACAAGATTAGAGAGAATAAGAGAGTAAAAGAGTTGCAAGTATCAGAGTGTTTTTGGAATGAGAGAAAATGAAAGTGTTTCAAGTAGTAAAAAAAAAATGAATCTCTCCCTTGTATGCTCCAAGATTGACGGTTTAGGGGAGGGAAAGAGGAGGGCAAAAATCCACTAGTTCATTTCATGTAAAGTCTTACAAAGTTGGATATTAGAGGTGTTTTTATGGGAAGTAACATGTAACAAGATTCCAAGTATTTAAACTAACTAGTTAAGTTCAAAATAATACTTACAAGAAGTAATAGGCTAAATAAGTCCATTAATACGGGTAGGGTGGGCTCTTAAGTCCAATAACACTAATAAAAGCCCAAGTTCAAGTAATTAACAATTTAATCCAATAAAAGCCCAAGTAATTAACTAATAACCTTAGTTAATTAAAATGATTAATAAAATCAATCATTAATGTAAATAATATTCTAAAAATATTATTCGTGAAAGTTTCGTGTGTCACAAAGACGTTTCGGGCATTTAAAGTCAAGTACGGGCAATCATGGTAACAAGTAAATGTAATAACATACATTCGTTAAATCGCACGTATTAATAATAAACATTATTAATTAAAAGTGGAAAAACCAGGGTCGTTACATCCACGGTGTTTGGCGGTGGTAGTAGTTTGGTTTGATATTATATTTGAAACAGAAAAATATTGAGTTGCAGTTTTGATAATCATTATCGTCGTTGCTATAGCAGAATGAAGATAGAACAGAAGATAGGAAGGGAGCAACGGTTGCATAGGATTAGAAGCAGAAAATAAGAGATTGGTTTGGGTGACTGTTATGATTTTAGAGATGGTGACGTGTTTATGTAAGATGTGCAAACAAGGAGCAAGTAGTAGGTATTAGTGAATGAGTGGAGTGGTGTATAGATTGTGAATTAGTTGTTATAGATTCACACAGGAAACAAAAACGAGAAATGGAATTGTGGTGGCCGAAGGTTGATTGATGGTGGGAGAAGTTTCATGAAATAAGAATATGTATATGTATATATATATAGATGAAGGTGTGGTCATTTACCTTGATGATGGAAAAGGGTTGTAGGGTTATGAAGGTGGTTGTACATGGTGGTGAAAGGTGTTTTCCAAGTGACGGTTTTTAATGACTGGAAACACATCGAACAGGAGCAGTGGCAGCTACAATTGATGTCTGTTTTGTGGTCTAGTTTAATAGGAAACCGAACAAGAGGAACCCAAAGAAAACTTGGTGGTTATGGTGGTTGATTTCAATGAAGGTGGCGGATTAGAGTGTGGAATGTGGTTGGTTCTCGGTTGACAGGAAACAAATAGGAGAAGAAGAAAAGAGTTAGAGAGATAGGTGATTGTTTTCATGTGCAGAGATGTATATCTCTATATATCTATTTTCATGCAAGAAGATACAAATATAAGAATTGATAGATTAGACACAAAACAGAAAAAGTTGATGGTAAAAGAATCCGTAACAAAATTTCAATTGTGGGATTTGTTGAAAATAATAGTGATGATTGAGATAGAAAACAGAAAGAGGAAAAGTGTTTTGGATTTTGGTTAATATCCATGTTTGTATGTATTAAGTGATTGAAATCAAGAATAATAAAATTTTATAATATGAATTGATCGATTCTGAAAATCGAAAATGAATGAGTGAACTGTGAAAAATGAATTTATCACTTGCAATGTTTTATTGACTACAATGATTGGATTATGTGTCACGAAGATAAATCACTGATTATTTTTAACTATCTACTTCCATATTAATGAATAAAGGTTTGATATTATATTATGATGAAAGGGTAGTCGGACAAGTGGTGTAATCTTTTATGACAATTTAATGGAGTATTATATAACAAGTTGTGTACTCATTTCATATATAGAACAATAACAGTAACAATTACATATTAAATAATACATTCCTAATAACTTTTATTATATTTTTTATTATTTTAAATTACAAATCAAATTATTATTATTATTATTATTATTATTATTATTATTATTATTATTATTATTATTATATATATATATATATATATATATATATATATATATATATACATTTAAATATATATGCATCTATTTACAAATAGTTGTTCGTGAATCGTCGGGAACAGTAAAATGGTAATTGAATATATATATGAAATAGTTCAAAATTTTTGAGATTCAGTTTAATAAACTTTGCTTATTGTGTCGAAATCATATAAAGACTAAGTTTAAATTTGGTCAGAAATTTCCGGGTCATCACACTTGCACAACCCATTATGACTCCAACCCGCCCATTTTGCCATGTCCCATAGACTTCACATAATTACAATCTTACAACCTTGAGGAATTATTTAGTCCCAAAAAAGGTTGAAATTTTCATTTGGAGAGTACGAAAGAAAAAAATCCCGGTTCTTATTGAGCTTGACAAACGTGAGATTGATTTGCATTCGGTACGTTGCCCTATTTGTGATAGTGATGTAGAGACGGTTGATCATGCGATGATATTTTGTGATTTTGCGTTGATGTGTGGTCAAGATTATATAAATGGTGGGGCTTGTGAAACTTTTTCAACCTAAGCATAAATGAAGCCTTTGTCGGGAAAGTAAACAAGCCAACGACGAAATTGGGAGAAAAAGTATGGGAGGTGGTAGAATGGTCGTGCGGTTATATTTTGTGGAAAAATAGAAATAACAAGGGGTTCAAAAACAAGCCTTGGTGTGCTCCGTCTATCCTAAACGAAATACAAATCGTAAGCTTTGATTGGATTTCGCGAAGGATTAAAGGTCCTAGGCTCGATTGGTGTACATGGCTTTCAAATCCACAAGTGTATCTTGATGCTTCATGATGTATTTGCTACCTCAGCATGTACATGGTGTGCTTTAGATGTTAAAATGCCATAGATTTCGATGTTGTTGTTCTTTTCGTTTCGTTTCATTTGTTTGGCTTCAGATGTAATTTGGTTTGGTTATTAATAAAAGTTTTTTGATTTGCTGTTCAAAAAAAAATAAAAATTAGATTTCGGGGTCGGGGGTCCTTAAGAATTTGGGGGCCTAAAACCATGGTTTTACTAGCTTTACCCTTGAGACATCCCTGCCTATCACTTTTGATTACGTTCATAAGTATTTCAACAGAAAATTTCCAACCTGCCCATTTTATCAAGTACCCTTTCGAGTTGAGTATCTAATTACTAGACTGAAAACGCTCACGAGCCATACGGAGCTTGTGTCACTCAACAATTTCACCCTTTTTTTATATTTATCGTATATACTGTAGTTTTTAGTAACCTTCGAGTTTAGCACTATATAATCAAGAGATGTGCCGTTCAGAAAAATATAACCAAGAGATGTCATTTTTGTTGGAACAATGACTCAAGCCAATAACCAAAAAACAAGGAAACTACCAACTAACCAAGTACATCACGTTTACCATCTACTTGACCCACTATCTCCTAAATATTTGGTCAAACTCCATACTTATTCAAATTATTATTAATATTAATACTTTTATACTTATCTACTAATTAAACTTAACAATTATTAAATAATTAAAAACTTAACAACCGATTAATACTTATCTATTATCAAAGCCTTGTGGTTTCCCAATGGTGTCCCTTGAGTTTCCTCTCAACTTTAGATTTAAAATTTGAACAGTTTTTTTTCCTATCTAGTTTCTTATCATATATATCCCATCTATACATGACTACTATTCTACTACCGTATCATACTCTTTAATTTGACAAGAAAAAATTACTCAAGATGTCAACAAGAATTTCAGGAACTGCAATCGGTATCGATCTTGGAACGACTTACTCATGCGTTGCAGCATGGTTCGATCAACACAACCGTGTTGACATCATCACTAATGAACAAGGGAATAAGATCACACCATCCTGTGTAGCTTTTACTGACGCAGATGAACTTTTAGTTGGTGAAGGAGCCAAAAACCAGATCAACATGAACCCTACAAACACCATCTTCGGTAAGTTTATCTAAGCATAACTTGAAATATAAACTTTATTTTGTATGTAAATGTAAATGTAAATAACCACTTAAATACTTGTAGACATTGACATGACACATATTTTATAATAAGGCTACTCATATTTTGATTCGACTTGGTGGGGTTTTGGGATCACAGGGATGAGAGGAACGATCTGATAAGGGTTAGTGAGATTAGCATCATCTATAAATGTCACCACTGCACTCTATTTATACTCATTCGGCTTCAGTCGATTGACGGGCCCAACTTGTGAACAGTCGATTGACGGGCCCAACTTGTGAACAGTCGATTGACGGGCCCAACTTGTGAACTCGGGCCTTTATGCACCAACAATAACATACTGGAAATATAAACTGCAAACATTTAGTGGCAAGTGGCAACTATGTAGTTTCTTTGTACTCTTTTTGCACCAAGCTAACTTCTTTATATGTTTTAAATGTTTTAAACCAATGTCACAACAGATTTTGAGTTTCTGACATAAACATGCACAATCTGTATGCTTGTTCATGCACAATTTGTATGCTTGTTGTAGGGAGTGTAAGTAGTACTGTAGTAACGATATGGATTTAGTCGAATGTTTGTCAAAATGTGTTGCCTGTACTTTGTACTTTGTAGGATCGTTTTTGGGGCAACAACATGATCAGGTTCCCCTAAACTTATATGCATACATTAGTTTTTACATATCCGATGTGGAACTTTGGTGTTTTCAACCGATTATCTCCAACATACTCGAGATTTATGTGAGGGTATCTAACTTCAACAATTCTTTATGTATGCATTTGATAGCCTGTTAATTAGGTAATCAGTGTTAGCCTAACTAATTATCTTGTAGCTAAATACGTTTTTCATCATTGGCAACCTGTGCTGTGTCACAGAACTATAATATTAACACTAAATTGATACTTATTGATATGATATACATAATCTATTTGTTGATGAAAATTTTTATTGATTCATTTTTTTCAGATGTTAAGCGTATAATTGGAAGCAGATTCAGCGATGCCACCGTGCAGAAGGATATACAATTGTTGCCTTACAAAGTTATCGAAGGGTCTATGGAGAAATCTACGATTGTGGTTCAACACAAGGGCGTACATAAGAACTTTTCACCTGAAGAGATATCTTGCATGATTTTAAAGAAGTTGAAAGAGGCTGCAGAAGCATTTCTTGGAGAGAAAGTCACTGATGCTGTAATTACTGTCCCCGCATATTTTAGTGACAAGCAACGGCAAGCAACGAAGGATGCAGGTGTGCTTGCTGGACTTAATGTGATGCGTTTGATTAGCGAGCCAACAGCAGCAGCAATTGCATATGGCTTAGAAAAGAGTGCTTACATAAACGGTTCAAAGGATAAGAATGTATTCGTTTTTGATTTGGGTGGAGGAACGTTTGATGTGTCGCTTTTAAACATTAGTAAAAATGGAAATATTACTGTAAAGGCGGTAGGTGGTGACACTCATTTGGGCGGTGAAGATTTTGATAGGGCGATGGTGAATTATTGTGTAGAAGACTTGAAGAACAAGAAAAATAAAGATGTGAGCGGAAATGCAAGAGCAATGGGGAGGTTGAAAGTTGCATGTGAGAAAGCAAAGAGAGATTTGTCCTCTACAACTCGAACGTCAATTGAAATTGAATCTTTGTATGAAGGAATTGATTTTAGACTGAAATTCTCTCGTGCAAAATTCGAGGAGCTAAACGCTGGTTTATTTGATACGTGCATTGAGCTTGTAGAGAATTGTTTGAGAGATGGGAATATAGATAGGAAAGACGTTGATGATGTAGTAATTGTTGGTGGGTCGACTAGGATTCCCAAGGTACAACAAATGCTTACGGAGTTTTTTGATGGAAAGGCACTATGCAAGAACATAAACGCAGATGAGGCGGTCGCTTATGGTGCAGCTGTGTTGGCTGCAAACTTAAGCGGCAATGGTAACCAAACTGTTAAGGATTTGATACTATCAGATGTTACACCACTCTCCCTTGGAATTCGAATCTATGATCATGTTATGAGTGTGGTTATCCCAAGGAACACGCCCATACCCACCGTCAAGGAGCGTGAATATCGTACAAGTTCTGACAACCAATTAAGTGCGAGAATCAGTGTGTATCAGGGTGAGAGCAGTAACATAAGAAATAACATTTTTCTTGATGAGTTTGTTCTTCATGGTTTTTTGGCCGCCCCTGCTGGCAAAGAAAAGTTGAATGTTTGCTTTAACATAGATGCAAATGGTATTCTCAATGTGTCAGCTGATGTGATATCCACTGGTAATAAAGCGAGTGTAACGATTGCTGGTGCTGGAAAGTTGTGACATGATAAAGTTGAGAAGATGCTGAAAGAAGGTTAAGGCATGAAGTCTTTTGTAACCGTAAGAAACAAAGTCCATTTGTCTCTAATGTATTGCCTTTATTATAAACGTGTTTCATTGTGGAATGAAGATTGTTTTTGGTATGCTTGATGGAATACTACAGTAGTTTATTGTTAATTGGGAATATGATTAGGATGCATATTGATTTCTTTAATTTCTTTGAATTTTTAAAGGGACGCTTAATGATAAGTTCAAAAGGGCGGGACCTAAAGGTTGATGTGACGACCCGGAAATTTCCGACCAAATTTAAACTTAATTCGTAATTGATTTCGACACGATGAGCAAAGTCAGTAATGTTGAGTAATAAAGTTTGTAAACTATATTCATAATATCATTTGACCTTTGACTACTCCCGAACGATTCACGAACAACTAATTTGTATATAGATATATATAATATTATTTGAAATATTATTTGAAATAATATATGATTTTATTGTTGGAAATAAATATATAAAATAATATCAATATATTTAATATTATTAATTTAATAAATAATATATAGATATGCATATAATTAATATATATATATATATATATATATATATATATATATATATATATATATATATATATATATATATATATATATATATATATATATATATATATATATATATATAAACTTATATGTATATTATAAAAAGAAATATTATATATTGTAATTGTTATAATCAATGTTGAAAAATAATAATAATATATAATAATTATTATTTAAAGAGTATATATATATATATATATATATATATATATATATATATATATATATATATATATATATATATATATATATATATATATATATATATATATATATATATATATAAAGTATATTAAATATATATTTTGTGATCTATTTTGTAATCGACAGTAGCACTCAGTTGTCATTCGTTGGTTATTTAAACAAGTCTAAACACGAACTTATATGATTTAAAAATAAAAGGTGATCCGAAAATGAGTAATATAAATTATAAGTTTTCTTTATGTAAGGTTGTTAATAATTACTGGTTTCGAATGTGATCCATTGTTAAATTACTTTTAATATCTTTATCAAAAAGAGGAACACTAATTATTTGTCACAAGTTGTGTTGGAATCATATGTAATCACACATGATAAACATTTTTTTTTGACATGCAGTAGGTATAATGTTCGATCACCAGGTTTAATTATGCATGAATGCATCTTATATGATCCACGTCTCCTAATTACAATTCACGAGAGTTGAATGACTAAAAAAAAGTGATACTATATTCTCCACTATCTATCTCCTATCTATTCCATAATATAAATCTTATATACTCCGTACATAATATACATATAGTGATATAGATAGATAACAAACCAACCTACTTTCTGTTACACATTCCATCTGATCACTAGTGAATCCACTATCTATTGTTCCAGCAATTATTTTTGTCATTCTGTCAAAACATCCCAAGCATGAGACCCACCACCTTCATTATTGTTCTTTCTCTCTTTGTTTAAACGTATCAACAAAAGAGACAGCTATGCATTAATCATCAATAAAGATATTTTTGTTATGATTCAGTAGGCTTATAACTACCTTTAATGGTTATAAGAACAAAGAGAGAAAAAGATAGAAGAAGGAGAGAAGAAATATTGATATTGATATTTCAAGAGAAATGATACACCTTAAATGGTTACCATACATGTCTATTTATAGTATAAAATATTACTATGTAAGAAATATAATAATAATAAAATTAACATCCAATCTAGATATTTTATAACACAGTCTAGATATTTTATAACACTCCCCCTTGGATGACAATTTTATTAGAGAATAACTAGTACTGCCTCGTTAAAAACCTTGTTAAAGAAAACCCATTGGGATAAAACTTTAGCTAAGGGAAAAAGAGTGCAGCATAGAGTTGACTCCCCCTCAAGTAGGCAACGCCTGAATTGTTACATCTTCTGAACATGCCTCATGCCAATATTATGAACGTGTGTTCTGAAAATAGCAGTTGGCAGTGCTTTGGTATAAAGATCAGCAGAGTTGTTGATTGAACGTATCTCATTTTAATCTGGTTGTCTTTTACGAGATCTTGAGTATATGAGAAGAATCTGAGGTTTTCATCTGAAACTGTATCATCTAAATCTTTTATGTACAAGTTTAGCCCATGTGATTTGTCTACAGTCTCCTTCATGGTTTGCTCAAACCCTTGTTTCAATTCCTATTCCCTTGTAGTCTTTTCTGAGCCTTACCAATTTACCATTCTTTTCCATCAAACTTATGACCATTAAGACCATCTATGGCTTTGGCGCCTCGTCAGTATTTATATTTTGTTCATTCACTTTTGATACTCTTCTTTCATTTGTATTATGCAAGCTGCATTATCTTCATATATAGTTGTTGGTGAAGATAGTTGTTAGTCTTTTATAGCGTTCTAGTCCACAAGAATCAATAATGATTTGTGTCATTGATCTCAACCAAACACATTTTCGAGTAGTTTCATATAATGCAATCACTTCGTCATGATTTGATGATGTTGCAACAAGTGTTTGTTTTAAGAACGCCATGATTTTGTGGTACCTCCATTTAGGAATACATATCGAGTTTGAGATTTATCTTTATGAGGATTTGATGAATGACCTGTATATACATAATCAACCAAATCTTGTTTTGAAACGTTAGAATAAAATAATTTTAAATTAGCAGTTTCTCAAGGGTATCAAAATATGTGTTTGATCCCGCTCCATTGTCATTTGAGCTGAATCTTGCCAACAAATTAACTGCAAGAGAAATGTCAGGTCTTGTACAATCTATAAGATACATAAGAACCTCAATTGCACTAAAATATGGAACTTCCGATCTGTTAAGATTTTCATGATCTTCGCAGGGATGAAATAGATCAGTGTCAATATTGAGTGATCTAACAACAATGAGTTTGTCTTTAAAAAAAAATGTTTTAAAATCTTTTCGGTATAAGTTGTTTGATGTACAAGTAAATCATTAGGCATATGCTCAATTTGCAATCCAAGGTAATACTTGGTTTTTTCAAGATCTTTCATTTCAAAATAATTCTTTAGAAGTTGAATGATTTCATAGATCTCTTTAATTGTTCATATGATGTTAAGAACATTGACATAAACAACTACGATCTCATATCCGAACATTGTTTTTATAATACATACGTGCAAAATAAGTTTATATTTATACCCTTTTTTATCAAGTAGTCATCTAATCGGTTATACCACATACGTCCCGTTTGTATAAACCCATTTAGAAATCTTTGTGATTTAATGGAATATATTCCCTTGGGTTTTACATTAGATGCTTATGATACCTTAACTCTTTAGGTATATTCATATATATCATTATTAAGTGATCCATACAGATAAGTAGTAACAACATTCATGAGATGCATTTAAATAACTACCAGGTTGATTAAGTATCTAATAAGTAATTGTATCCATTACAGGAGGATAAGTTTTCCTCATAATTCATTTATGGTCTTTGTGGAAAATATTGAGTTACAAGTCTAGTTTTCCTTGTAACTTCATTTGCACATTTCTTTTCGGATAAAAATTCATTTGTATCCCATACGTTTCACATCTTTAAAAGTGATAACGATTGATCCGAAAACTTTTCTTTTATCGAGCGATTCTAATTCAGCTCGTATTGTTCCTTTCCATTGAGCTCAATCATGTCCATTTTGTATATTCAATGACAGATTTTAGTTCCAGATCATCATCTTTATTCATGATGTTATTGTAACATTATATGAAAATATCTCATAGAGATTTTAATTTCATTTCGGTTCCATAATATTGCATAATTTATCGCAATTTTAGTATTTACATTTATCAATATCCTCTGCAGAAGGAATATTGATTTGTGGTTCTTCTTGAACACTTTCTTTTACCTCATTATCAGCTGATTTTCTTTTTCGAGGATTTTTATCTTCGGAACCAATTGATCTTCCACGTTTGATGCGTGGCAAAGACTCAACAGTGACATTATTGCCAGCTTTTGGAATTTCAGTTCGAGCTGGAGCATTTATCGCTGGTATATATGATTTAGTCACTTTTTTATATCTGTAAATGCATAAAGTAATTAATTTGCAAGTTCTTGCATATGCATTATTTTTGAACTTTCGTTTCACATTCTTTTGTGCGAGTTCAATATACCTTAATTGATGTTCACATCATGAAGCATCATTTTATTTTTTATTTTTATTTCTCCCCCTAATCTAGGGAACAATGTTTTATTAAAATGACAATCAGCAAAACGTGCTGTAAAAACATCACCCATCATGGGTTCAATATATCTTATGATTGAAGATGTTTTATATCCAAAATATATTATCATCTTTCTTTGAAGAACCATTTTATTGTGTTGTGGTGATACAATTGGAACATACACTGCACAACCAATGTTTTAAGGTAGAAAATATTTGGCTCTTGGCCAAAATCAAGTATTAAGTGAAAATATTTACGACTTCCACATGGTATAATGCGAATTAATGTCGCAGCATGTAAATTTACATGTCCACATATAAATATTGAGAGATTTGTACTCATTATCAATTGTCTAGTTATTATCTGTAAGCGTTTATCTATTGATTCAGCTAAACCAATTTTGTGTATGCACATGAGCAACTGGATGTTCAACAACAATCCCTGTAGATATATAATGATCATTAAATGCTTGAGATGTTAACTCACCAGCATTATCAAGTCTCATCCTTTTAATGGTGTAATCAGAATAATGTGTTCTCAATTTAATAATTTGTGCAAGAAACTTTGCAAATGCCATATTACGGCTTGATAACATACAAATATGAGACCATCCGCTAGATGCGTCTATTAGAACCATGAAATATCAAAATGGTTCACATGATGGATGAATTGGTTCATATATCTTACCTTGAATTCTTTCAAGAAACATTTGTGATTCTTTTTCACAATATACTTTTCATTAATCACCATATGTGCTTTCCATTAATCACCATATGTGTTTTTTTTTTTTTTATAAATCACCATATGTGTTTTTTTTTTTTTTCATATATCCTTTTCACCATATACGCTTTTAATCATATGCGCTGTGTTTTTCACCATATGCGCTTTTAATCATATGCGATTTTCATCATATGCGTTGTGCTTTTCATCATATTCGCTTTTTATCATATGCGCTTATCATATGCGATGCGCTTTTTATCATATGCGCTTTTTTATGTGAATAGTAAATTAATTAATTTCGTTTTACTATTCATATGAATTAATTTAGATTTACTATTTTGTTAATTGAGTAATATATATATACATCATATACTTGTGACTCCGAAGGCTCAAATGAATTTGACCATATAGTTATACGTTGTACCTTGCACATTAATTTTCAGTAGAAGCTTTAGATGCATATTATTTTCAGTAGAAGCTTTAGATGCACTTTTTTTTAATCACCAAATACCACAAACACTTTGTTTGCGTTTGTTCATAGTCATCAATGAAAACCATTTTCTTTAATTTTATTTTATACAATAAAATTAACGCATCATTATTCTTTTCAAAAACAATAATCTATTGTTATTGTTCACTTGTGCCATGTTTAACAACAAAAGTCAACAACCTCTGTCTTGTTTGTTGTGGCAACCAAAAACAACCTTTGCTTTTGTTACCGAGAATCCAAGACCAAAAAATAATTAATTTTTAATTAATCTTTTATCAAAACCATAAATGATTTTATTGATCTACGTTGATATGGCCATAAAGAATTGACGGCTGACCTACTTTTGTAAGTGTATTTCGGCTATCATCCCGAAAACGCACAACGACCTTTTTTTTTTTTTATGAACTATTTGTTTCATATCTAGCTTAGGCAATTATTGTGAACATTTGGTCCCTATAAGAGCATTTATTTTTTAGACTTTTAGTTGATTTGTACTTGTCACAATTAGGGATAGCACCCGCTGATCGTGGATGCGGATCCATTGGATCCATCACCCGTACCCGCGGATTTTTTTTAAGAGACATCCAATTGAACCCTTGTTCGTTGAAACAATTTGACTATATTTGTACTCCCCATTATTAAACGGGCCATTTTGATGCACACTCTTAAAAAAATAATTTGTTTTTTAAGTTTTATTATTCAACCTCCTTTTTTCAACGGTCACGTTTTTAACAAAACATTTGACAAGTTTGGAAAAAAGTTTTTTATTGATTATCATCAAAAGTTTTCTATTGTCACTCTACTGGATGGAATTATGGCATACAACCAAAATTGCAACCCAACACTACATAAGAACAAAAAGGTTGTTTTTAATTAACATATGTATATGTGTTAAACTCGGAATAATAATAACTTATTTTAGAAAATTAACATAAGACATGTTGAAACATTTTTGTTACATTTAGCTCATCAAGTCTAATACTTATCATTGATAGATTTTATCACGTCTAGGAGATGTTTACTTTTTTCTTGTATTAAGTCCTACTTTCATTTACCTTTGTTTGGAAAAAAGTTTTTTTTTTACTTTGCTTTCCCCCTTTCTGTAAAACTCATTTAAACACTTTCTTTATTTTTTTTTTTTAAAAAAAACTTCTTTTTTTTACGTTACCCGTAAATTATAAATATATAAAAAAAACTTTTTGTTTAAATTTTTTTTCTAGTTTTTAAAAGGCCACTTGACCAATTTTTTAATTCTTTCACAACACCTGATATCGTGATCGTGACCTTTCACCAAAGCAAGAGATATTCTTGATAAACTAAACACGGACTCGTGTTTGAAATTGTCGGCCACAAAAAAATTCATTTGATAAAAGTATATATTTTTTTTTTAGTTATAGAAGGAGACCACTTCATTTTCAATACTTCATTTTTGACAAAAACTATTCCATTTTACCATCCCTTTTTTTTCTTACTTTAACTTTTAAGATATACTTTTAATAAAAATACAAACTACTTTTTCTTATTTTAACTTTTAAGATTTACTTTTAATAAAAATACAAACTACTTTTTGTATTTTAACTTTTAAGATTTACTTTTAATAAAAGTACAAACTACTTTTTCTTATTTTAACTTTTAAGATTTACTTTTAATAAAAATACAAACTATTTTTTTATTTTAACTTTTAAAATTATAAATTTAAGAATAAACATTAGTATGCATGAAATAAATAATGATTAATTGCATAAGTAATCATAAATGTTAGATAACATATAAAGACCCCGTCGTATTCGTATTGATCGGAATTAATCTCGACCCATGGTACCGTGTTGTCAAATGACGTGTTGCGTACATAAAGTACCGTGTTGTCAAATGACGTGTTGCGTACAATCATGAGGTCTTATTAACATAAATATAAATGTTAGTGAAGTTAATAAGAGTTAGATTACAGAAAATATAATTCAGGTGGTATAACCGACCATATATAACTTAAATAACATAAATATAAATGTTAGTGAAGTTAGTAAAAGTTAGATTACAGAAATATAATTCAGGTGGTATAACCGACCATATATAACTTAAATAACATAAATATAAATGTTAGTGAAGTTAGTAAAAGTTAGATTACAGAAATATAATTCAGGTGGTATAACCGACCATATATAACTTAAATAACATAAATATAAATGTTAGTAGTCCAAAATTTGATATATTCGAGTCTGAAAATTATTAATAATTTCATACCTTGATTAGTGATTCGTGATCGTTTGAGATATCTTTTAATTACACTAAGCTTTTCGTGCTGATAACGTGTTATAATTCAGTAGGCTTATAACTACCTTTAATGGTTATAAGAACAAAGAGAGAAAAAGAGAGAAGAAGGAGAGAAGAAATATTGATATTGATATTTCAAGAGAAATGGTACACCTTAAATGGTTACCATACATGTCTATTTATAGTATAAAATATTACTATGCAAGAAATATAATAATAATAAAATTAACATCCAATCTAGATATTTTATAACACAGTCTAGATATTTTATAACAATTTTTACATAGAATGAATTATATATTACTGTTCTTGTTCTTTTCTAAATATACATATATACATATACTTGTGTCTGCATATCTATGTGAAACTATCTATATGAAACCCACCATCCTCATCATTAAACAACCACTACCACCGATCAATCTCAACTTCCTAATCCATTTCTTCTTTCTCGCAATTATCGGGGTTACTACAAACCAAGGATTTTACTTGTTGGGTTAAACAAAACCACCACAAAACCCATATTTTCTGTTGCTGCACGTGCTACTAATCATGACCAATCAATACCTTCTGTTTCGGTTCTATTTGTTAACCGAGACCCCAAAAATCACCTCCAAGAATTCAACACCCCCACCATCAAAACACCCATGAACTAAATACTATTATTATTTGTGTTTCTGTTTTGGTGTCGTGACAACCAACACCAACTAAAGCTGCCATTCACAACAACCACCACTACTCCCTCTCTCATCTCTCTCCTCTTCTTAAAAAACCCTTCACCACGATAATAACAGCCATCACCACCCACGACTGCTATTGTCCTGTTTATTCTTTACTGCTACTACTGCACGTCTGCTTTCTATGTAATTCATAATCATAAACTAAATCGCCAAGACCTACTACTTCTGTTAAACCATGATGACTGCTACATTATTATTTTTTTTCTGTTTTTCTGATTCGAACCCATATCCCATCAAAACCCATCATCACCCTTGAACCACAACCACCATCAAATGTTGTTTTTCCTGGCATCTGTCAGGATCAGGAAGCAGTCCCTGTTACTGCCGTTCCATTGCTTCTACTATTAAAAATAGATGGCGATAAAGAAGAGGTTAAACCATGAATTTTGATGATATGATTATTGAATATTTTATGATGGGCTGTAAAGAAGAAGATGAGGTATATAAGAATAATTAAACGCATGATAATGATGAATTTAACTACCTTGCGTGTTCCTTTTTCCTTTAACCGACAAATAAATCTATCTATAGATTCTATTAAAACACTAACCTGATGTCATAATTAGGCATTGTTCCTTTATAGAAAAAAAAGCAAAACAAAAAAGAAAAAATGTGAGATGGGGTTAGTGATGTCATGAAAAATTACTCCGTAACATATTTATAAATATAATTAAGAAAAGTAAACAAAAAAATGTTTTTAATCACGCCTCTTTTTGCTCTGCTCTCTTCTTCCGACTTCATGAGTCCTTCAAACCCTAAAATGGCACTTTATCCAAAAAAAACCCTAAAATGGCAGCACCTTCTTCTTCATCCTCAGGTTAGGGTTTCTTTTCTTCAAATAATTTAGGGTATTATTGGTGAATCCAGTTAGGTTTGATGAGTTTTTCGATTTTGTTTTCAATTTGTGTTATCAAATTGAAGGATTTTGCAGTAAACAACAGCTTCTGGACGGATGTTGTTGAAACAAACTCCAAACTACAACCTTTGAGGTAATTCAATTCATATTGGAGGAAAATTATGTGATAAGTATGATAATAACACAGCCTTGGTATTCACTGAACACATTGGAAGATGACCCTGTATTGCTCCATCCAGTAAGCCCATTTTTCTACTTTTGTTTTTATAAAGCATCCATCTTCTCATCTTATTTCAAATTATACAGGTTCTAATTAAGTTGTATGTATCTTGATTAACTCACCTTATTTGTTAGATTAATTTGTAGTGTTTCAGGATGTAGCTTGTATATAGGTTTGTTCATCTCCTTCATTACTCTAACAGAGACCGATTGAGTTGCCTCCATCTCCTTTAGTTGTTAAATCTTTTATCTTCACAGAAGATTATGTGTTTGAGAACTAACATTGTTATTGATATTGCAGTGCTTTTGGATTAGATATATTAAATGATATAATCACATTGTTTCCTTTTGTCATCAGTAGAAGCTGAAAGAGCATTGCAATTACATAGTTTTTTTGTGCTTAATGTTTGGAACTGCATTTTCATCACATGACGTCTAGGGTCTTTGAACTTTTCTCACAAATCGGGAATTCTATCTTATATTTATATTATTATATGTCTGCTTTTTTGGGTTAGATGCATCTCCCTAAAAATACACATAGTCATTATGAAAGTGAATGGAAGGTGTTTGATGAAATGCTTAAGAGAAATGCAGTCATACAAGAAGTTTGATGAGCTAATGTTTTGGTTATAATGCAACTATTGATAGTGAATGCTTCTTTAGTTGTTGTAAATATCTTATTTTAATATTTTAATTATTTATTTTTAATAGATCCAAATGCATGGAACTAATGGGTGGAAATTAAAAAAGTCTCAATAGATTTGAATGTGGTGCTCATCGGAGATATATCACCACCGCCCCTTTCTTTACCTTTTCTCCAGAGATATGACGACTCCAGTGCATTACGAAGTTATTCGCTTGAGATACAACCTTGATTTTGCGTATGGTGGATGTGGTGTTGATTATTGTAGAGGTCCATGTTTTTTGGAGTAATACTAAACGAATTAAGTTTTTGATTTCTTTATTTAGTTTCACTGTTTTTCATTTTTATTGCCAGTTTTAGGTTTCACACGAATGAGTTGGTAATATCGTTCGAAATTTTTGTTTCGCTGTTAATGTAGTTAAAAGGATTATTAATTAATCTGATCAAATGTAATATGGCTTCTAGAAGTCATAAACTATAGATATATATGTTAACATATTCTTTTACAGTTAGTCTTGACAAATCGAATGTCACAAGGTAACAGCTCTGGTGGATGACATGACTTTCCGGATGCAAGAAGGTGGTTAAGTAAGTCAAATATCGTGAATTTTTTGTCACATTTTCTTTAAAAATTTCAAAAAATATAACAACTTTATTTTGGTAGAATAATTGATGCCAAGAATTTTTTTTGACTCAAAATGGCTGAAGGGAAAGGCAAATGCAATGCAGTTAGGTGAAGTAACTAAATTTTTGTTGCTAATATTGATGGATGTTGTGAAGGTAATATTTTATGAACCTCAATAAATTTAAGCCCTCAAAGCTAATATTGATCACTGATTGTTTTATTTATTTGTTTTTATGTTAGTTTGGAGTAAAATTAAGGAAGCATTAAGAAAATCAAAGGTGATGAGAATGCAAAAGTGGCAAAGAAAGATTCAGTGGTATCGATATTCAAGTCTCAATGAAAACGTGGAAACATACCTAAGGCAGGGTAGGGACCAAAGCTCGAATGTGGTGACGGAAACTGTTGAAGTTCCACATATAAGGAAGCTTTTGAAAATTATACCTCTAATGTTTATATGTTTTATTTGTCAATCAAAATTTTGAATGTGAAACACTTTGTAGCAACTTTCATTATCCCATTCTATTTATAAATCTGTAGGTGTGTGTTTGTAGTTTATCTAATGCTTATGTTTGTAGTTTATCTAACACCTTAATTTTGCATATCAAGTGTATAATGAAATGTATAAGTGTTATCTTTTTACTATTTTGTTGAAGATGTTCAAATTCAAAGTTTTATTATATATTTTGATTTAATCGTTAGGATTATCATTAGTTATAAAAAAATTTAATATTCATTAGAGATAATGTGTCGGGAAAAGAATAACAATTTCTTTTTCACTTATATAACAATAGCAATTGTCATTTTAACTATATCATACAAAAATTTCATTTAACGAATCCGTGATTCCACGGGTCCTTCTACTAGTAAATTAAATAAAACCTCACTTGATAAAAAGGTAGATAAATTCGTAGTTTATAACTCCTGCTACAAATTATTATCACATCGGTTTTGGGTCGACTAAATGCAAATACAAGTGGGCCATAAACCTTAATTTAGTAGTTGGGCTATAATAGGTTGGACAGTGAACTTGTTTTAAATTGGGCTTGAGAACTTATAAATCTTGCTATGTTAATGGAATAAGTTAACTTGGGCCGAATAATCCAATTGGTTTGACGAGCCACGATGCAGTTTACTTGATTAGTTAGGATGTCATTCCTTTATTATTTTTAGCAGTGGGTTGCTGCTTCCCTTCTGTATTGCTCGACTTAAATGCTGTGATGAAACCTAATACATGAATATTTGATGATGATAAGGATACATGATACATACTACGCAATATTGATGATGAGCCATGAAGAGGACAATGATAATATGGTTAATGATGGTTTTTAGATGATAATTTAGATGATGATTTTATGATGAAAAATAATGGTTATGATTAGATAATACGATTATGATCATATCATATGATGTTGATGTTATTATGATGATAATAGATGATAGTTTAAGCATGATGATGATGTGGTAATCATATGATATAGATGAGATAATGATACAATATAGATAATGATGATGAGATCATAGAATGATAATGATAATGGGTTGATTATGATGAATGATGAATGGGTAGGATGATGATAAAATTGATGATAGAATGGGTATTATGATGATCATGATGGAGTAACGGTTATGGTTAAGGTTTTTATCGGGTTAGCGGGACGTCGCGGGTTCAAACCCGGACTTGGGCATTTTTTATGGCTATTCTTTTGAGGTAGTTATTGCTAATACTCTTATTATTATTATTTCATATTATTATTATTGTTATTATTATTATTATTTATTATTGATTGCTATTAAGTAATTATTATTATTACCAATATTAGAAATAAGATTTTTAGTATAATTAATATTATTATCATTATTATTACTATTAAAATATATATTATAATGAATGTGACTATTAAAATTTTTATTAAAATCATCAGTTTTATTAAAAGTACCATTATTATTTAAAATATTATTTTTATGAAAACTAACATATTTATCTTATCATTATATTATTTTCTATTAAAATTATTATTATTACTAACATTACTTTTATTATTAGTATTATTATCAAAGCTATTAATATCAGTATCATTACTAAATCTAATTACTTTTAGTATTAATATTATTATCATAAAAAGATACAAATTTTTATTTATTATTATTAATATTATTTTACCAAATAAATAACTATATAAGAATATATTTAAAACATATCACATAACAACATTAATATTTTCATAATAAATACTAATTATTTATCTAATGTATATAAAATAAAGTATAGTTAATTTAGTTATTAATAAAACATACAAGTTACTAACATAACAATTAATAATAAAACATAAACTTGTTCGATTACGATTATATATTTTAATATATATATAATTGATATAGGTTCGTGAATCCAAGGCCAACCCTGCATTGTTCAGTTTCGTCATATGTATTTTTACTACAAAATACAGTATCGTAAGTTTCATTACTCCCCTTTTAAATGCTTTTGCAATATATATTTTTGGGACTGAGAATACATGCGCTGTTTTTATAAATGTTTGACGAAATAGACACAAGTACTTAAAACTACATTCTATGGCTGGATTATTAAACCGAATATGCCCCTTTTTAGTCTGGTAATCTAAGAATTATGGAACAGACACCCTAATTGACGCGAATCCTAAAGATAGATCTATTGGGCCCAACAAGCCCCATCCAAAGTACCGGATGCTTTAGTACTTCGAATTTATCATGTCCGAAGGGAGTCCCGAAATGATAGGGGATATTTTATATGCATCTTGTTAAGATCGGTTACCAGGTGTTCACCATATGAATGATTTTTGTCTCTATGCATGAGACGTATATTTATGAGAATTGGAAATGAAAATCTTGTGGTCTATTAAAATATTGAAATGATTGTTATGATAAACTAATGAACTCACCAACCTTTTGGTTGACACTTTAAAACATGTTTATTCTCAGGTATGAAAGAAATCTTCCGCTGTGCATTTGCTCATATTAGAGATATTACTTGGAGTCATTCATGACATATTTCAAAAGACGTTGCATTCGAGTCGTCAAGTTCATCAAGATTATTACTAAGTCAATTATAGTTGGAAATATTATGAAATGGTATGTATGCCGTCAACTTTCGATGAAATGAAAGTTTGTCTTTTAAAAACGAATGCAATGTTTGTAAAATGTATCATATAGATGTCAAGTACCTCGCGATGTAACCAAATGTAATGTATTCGTCCAGATGGATTAGGACGGGTCGCGACAGTTGATTGGTCAGGTTCTCCGTTTGTTGATTTCATTTAATTCATTTGGTTTAGCTACTGTTATTTTCGTCTAGTATTCGGTTTAGTTTTGGTTAGCTTGTTTTAAGGTTTTTGGGTTGTTAGAGGAGGCTCGTTTATAGATAGTTTTCGTTTAGTTAATTGTTTTCTAGGTGTGAGCTCACCGTTTTTCCGTTTGTTGTATTCTCTGTTGAGGCGTTTTACTTTGAAAAACGATCACATCCTAATTGAGTTTTCATTATTTTTGCCACAAAAAAAAAAAAAAAACATTTGCTTCAACATTGATTCCCCTGCTGTACTAAATGTCTTGATGGAGGTGTAATTCACTGGTAAGAAACTGCTAGGACTCAGAAGAATTCAACAACTTGATATATGAATTATATTACAAAAAAGAAAGAGGGGTTCACCGTGCACGACTCTGGGCAACTTGCGAAGCATACTAAAAAAAAATACTACGGGGTACAAGATCTCAAATAGGACCTGATAGGCTTGATACTTCCCAGTTCCCACAGACATATAGGCATTAACGGAGTTATTTAATCAACCAGAATCCATAATTGTTGCAATTTTTAAGTCAGGATGATCCATGTAATTTCAATAAAAAATGTACGGGCAAAATCTGTGAGATCTACAGCAAAAGCTCACATCTACATTTATATGACTTGTAACATGTTGCCTGATATGTGAATTTTACAAGAAAAAATGTTGCTTGATATGTTTAATTATAACAAAAACCCGTGACTGTTATAACCAAATGCAAAGATACATTTCATACATCACATAAACTATTACATCGTCTATTTTGAACTTATGAAAAGCATTTTAGAAACGAACCAGATTATCATGGTGCTATCTCAACCACAGCACCAAAAATATGCCAAGAATCATTTTTAAAAAAGTTGAATAATGGTGCCAACAAAAACGAAAGCAGAAGTCTTAAACTATCAAACTTGTTAATAGATACAAAAGTATATATTCAAATCACACTAGAAGTGACAAAAAAAAGGGGTACTTTTTTATGTTCATCTAACTCCAAGAACTGATCCAAACGAATGCACATCCATACACAAGCCAACCACTGTATTTGACCAGAAGAACTTCTAGTAAAGTTAGACGCTGTGCCACTTGTGTTTTGATCTCCAATAACATTAAGATCTTCAAATAATCTGTATGAAGGGACTAACAGTCTTTGACCTGCATTTGACATGACCCGACCATCCCCATTCATCTGCTCTCATATTATCGAGTTTACTTGCTCTGAAGGGACATTATTATAAGAAGCATAAAGGTTAGACTCATTCTAACCGTCAGTCGGTCCATGTGGCGAAACTGACAAAAACTGACGGAAAATAATGGGGCGTCAGTTTTCGTCAGAATAGGGTGTCAGTTAGACCATTGACGTAAAAAAAATGAAACGACTCAAACCCGTTTATGTTTAAAACCGACACATTTTTTTTAAAAAAGGAAATTTGCGCGGCGCGCATACTAACCGCGCGGCACACCTCAAAGCGTGTTTTCAATGCCGAAGCTTTAACTAGTTCTGACCATCAGCTCCAGACCATTTGCGCGACACGCCAAATATTTGCGCGACGCGCAAATCCACTGCGCCATATGCCCAGAACCAAGTTTTAGCTTCGGCATTACAAATCCATTGTATTGCGCGACGCACCAGATATTCTTGCGACGCGCAGTAACAAAGGAAATGTTGCAGCAGTTTTCAAAGTTAGATTTTCACCACAATCTCAAATAACACGTGTCTTAACAATTTTCCAAACCTGCTCGAAAGGAGAGCATGACCATCCAGGACTTTCTATCCAAATAACACAACCCAAAAGCATCAAACTAAGCCCAAAATGCCCGCAAGTAAAAATCCTACTCCACACTCTTACCCTTATCCTTGATCGTGCTTGAATCTATAAAAATGATAAACAACGAGAGGTAAGCAATGCTTAGTGAGTACAATAAGTATATATATACATACATAACCTACTTACTTGCATTCACTTCAACAATTCGCATACAAAGCTAGCATCACAAAAGCATAAAGTCACAATATAATACGCTAACACAACAATCACACGATTATGGTTAACCATACGCAATAATATTATACATCATATGATATTCATCACATGTATATGGCCGACAAAGAGTGAATCCTTTCGGAAGACACTCACCACATACATCACACAAATGTGGCCGACGAAGAGTGAAACCTTTCGGATGACACTCACCATATTACCACAAATGGCCGACGACGAGTGAATCCTCGCGCACGGATAACACTCACCACTTCACCTGCAAGCAAACAAATTATATACGCACACATAAAATTATTCCACTCACCTCGATTATCGGATGAATGAAATCTCAAGTGTGCACTTCCGTTAATCAACAATGTAAACACCTATTACATATCATACGTATAATCAAGCTAAATTCACACTAGCTTAACCAAAATTGCCACAAGTACAATATCAACCGATATTGTCCTTGACTTCCCTTGACCTAGTAAATATTAGAACTCACACACCCATAATCACTATTAGCTAGTGATTATGTGTTCTTTTTACCAAATAACAACATATTAAGTACCTAAGTACTTAATCATCCAACCCAAAACCCATTTCACTAGTTTTGACCCATTACAAGTTCAAGACTTAAAATCAAGTTTACAACTACTTGATTTAACACTAAAAACACTAATTTTACAAGTTCTAGTTATACAAGTTCTACTTATTACACTAGCACGTTAAAGTTTTAATCTTGCAAATTCGTCATCCAGAACCCTAGATTACATTATAGGGTTTATAAACCCAATTTACACCACAAACCCTAATCTCACAAGAAATTGGGTTTTAATTCAACAATAACCCCAAACCCTAACCCACTCGAAATTAAACAACATAAATTCAGGTTTAGGGCTTACCACAAGTGTTGAACAAAGTTAGGGAGCAACTACACTTAGTTTAGGGCTTTAATTTGGTGTAAACCACTTTCTCTTCACAAGAACCAAGCTTTCTTACTCTAGAAATCACTCCCTCTTTCACTAGTGTGTGTAAGTTGATGAAGAATGTGATAGGAGTGAGGTTAGATCTGTTCTTTTGTCCCAATAGACGTTCATGCAAAATTACTAATTCGTCCCTCTTCTTATTTTATATAAAATTACAAAATAGTCCTCCAGTTTTGCCCGATTTGCCCAACGCGCATGAAAATGGCGTGACACGCCATACAATATGAAACAAGATCAACGGCTTTTACAAAAAAGGTCAGATCCAAGTGTCCTTTTCTTATTGGATATTTCTGACGCGTTTGACCCACCTCCCTCCAACGGTACCATTTGTTTTTTTTAAATCTAAATTTAAACATTTAACTTCATCTTATTCTATATATACACATATACATTTATCTTCATCTTCATCTTCATCTTCATCTTCATCAACAAAATCTTACAAAATTTTTTTATCATTATCACCAAAAAAAATACCATGTCTAACTCAAATGAAAGACCACCAAACCCCAACAAGTACAACTAGTTTAGTAGTTTGATTATGTTTTTTTATTTATTTATTTCGAGTACTTTTTTATAGTTTGTAATTTTTTAAGTACTTTTTTATTTGTAGATTGTATTTTTTTATTTAATGAATATTATATTATTAGTTTTATTAAATAATGTGTTAATTATATATAACAAAATGAAAAAAATGAAAAACAAGTGGACACTACTCAAAACTGATATTTGGGGTTAAAAATGTCAGAAACTGACATTGCCTAATCACAGGTAGTTTGCACTTTTTGACCAGAAAGTGCAAAAACTGTTCGTGATATCACTGACACCATTAAGAATAGTCTTACTGCCTACTGGAGTGAGGCAGTAAAGGAGAATTATACTTTATGTTGATGTGGGCCATGGTATTAGAAGCATACAGGTTCTTTGTTTGAGTCACCAAAGCACAAGTATACGGGTTGTTGGTGTATTAGTTGGGAGTTTGTTGAGAAAAGCGACACCGAATTATAGCAAACTGCTAGTAATAAATGAAATAGTGACAATAAAGAGACACCGAGATTTAACGTGGAAAACCCCAAAAGGGTAAAAACCACGGGCAAGGAAAGAAACGTTTCACTAATATGAATAATAGGAATTACACTTCTCTTTAATTACAAGGATAAGTATCAAGTTTATATCTCTTGTAATTAGGAAATTTATCACTTACTAATTTTCTATTAGACTACTAGAACACAAGAAGGAAGAATGTGTTGGGATGCTGGATGAGCTTCCATCTATCTCTATTTATACTAGTAGATATGGGGTTGGTGAAGTATGAAACAAAGAAAATACGTTGTAGGCTGCTGCCATGCATTCACCTACCACCCATTTGATATTTCAACATCCACCTACTGCATCCACATGTTTATTTCAACAACTTTATTAGCCTACCATATTTGACAATCTCCCACTTGAAGATTCGATTGAAGCTCAATCAATCTTCACACGATAATCCTTCTTTGCCAATGATGTTGCTTACGTCTCTGCTAGGCCGCATGAGGAATGGCACCAAATAAACTTGTCACGATTGATTGACTTTGTTAGAAAATCAGCCACATTATTATTAGTATGAATTTTCTGCACATCTACGGTTCCTTCTTCCACTTTCTCACGAACGAAGTGATACTGAACTCGTATATGCTTTATCTTTGAATGAAATTCCGGATTCTTTGCAAGGTGCAAGGCACTCTGGTTGTCACAAAATAGAGTGATATTCTTTTGTTTGTGCCCGAGTTCTTCCAACAACATCTTCAACCATACTGCCTCTTTAGTAGTTTGAGTAGTTGCAACATATTCTGCCTCTGTTGTTGACGTCACCACAACTGACTGCAGTTTTGAAACCCAACTTACTATTCCACCACAAAGTGTGAAAACATATGCAGTGTTAGATTTACTTTTATCAATATCACCTGCATAATCTGAATCAACATACCCTTTGACAATAAATTTTGGTTCCCAATAACATAATGCAACATCTAAGGTTCCCTTGATGTATTTAAGGATCCTCTTTACCGCATTCCAATGCTCTTTACCAGGATTCGCCATGTACCAACTAACTACTCCCACTGCATGTGCAATGTCTGGTCTTGTATATATCATTGCGAACATTAAACTTCCCACTGCTGATGCATACGGTACGCGAGACATCTCCTTCCTCTCGTATTCACTGCTAGGACACATAACGGAGGATAACTTGAGATGAGTAGGAAGTGGGGTTGAGATTGGCTTACTATCTTGCATATTGAAGCGCTGCAAGACTTTCTTCAAATAATTCTTTTGAGAAACCGTGTGATAGCCGCAAGCTTCCCCGTTAAACTCTGCACATCTTTCTTTGTCTTTGGAGATGGCAAATTATCAATGGCTTCAATCTTTTTGGGATTGGCCTTGATACCCCGCGCTGTCACCACATGACCTAAAAACTTGCCTTCCTCTTCCCCAAAACTACATTTTAGCGGGTTAAGCTTCATGTTGATCCTGCGCAGAGATGCAAACGTTTCCAGGATGTCTGCGAGCATGTCTTCCTCGGTGTTACTTTTAATTACCAAGTCGTCGACGTACGCTTCAAGATTTCTACCGATTTGGTGCTTGAATGCTGCGTCAATTACACGCTGATAGGTCGCGCCAGCATTCTTTAAACCGAAAGGCATCTTTGTGTAACAATAAATACCCTGCGGCGTATGAAAAGCAGTCTTGTTCTCATCTTCCACAGCCATTAAGATTTGGTGATAACCCTTGTACGCGTCCAGAAAACACTTGTACCTAAATCCCGATAGTGATTCTACCTTCCAGTCTATCTCCGGGAGAAGGTAGTTGTCCTTGGGACATGCCTTATTAATATCTTTGAAATTAACGCACATCCTCCAGTTACCGTCAGCCTTTTTTACCAATACAGGATTTGCAACCCATGTCTGATAACGCACTTCCCGCAGAATGCTTGCTTTGACAAGGTTGTCCACCTCTGCGCACAACCAATCACTGCGGTCTAGAGCCATATGCCGCTTCTTTTGCCTAACGGGTGTCAATGATGGATTAACATTTAACTTATGTTCCGCAATATCACGCGGAACCCCAGTCATGTCTGACTCTCGCCACGCGAAAACATCTGCGCCGATTTTAATTCGCTTATCCGGATGCAAGCGATTTGCTATGACTGCACAATTTGCCAGTTGTTCTCCCACGCTAGGAGTGCTTATAGGCGCAACTGAGCCACACAACTCGGTTGCTTGATGTGACGCAACTGTGGCAACACCTCCTAGTGTGGGAAACTTAATCAAACCATGCACTACCGATGGGATAATGTTAAAACGCCGTATGAAGCTTCTCCCTAGCAGTGCGTTATATCGTGAAGTTGAACGAACCACATAAAAATCGACCAATTCACGCCTGATCATCTGCGGGTTCCTGTCATCCTCAAGCTCTATCATTAACTCTATTCGGCCTAGCGGCCACGAGTTTTCTCCAGAAAACCCTGATAGCGTAATATCAGGCTGGCGTAACTGCGCTTTGACTTCTGCTAGAAGGAAACGATAACAATGCTCATACATAATATCGACACCGCTGCCAGTGTCAACATGCATGCGCTTAACCTGGATTCCGCAATCGGGGATGCGACACTTGATGATAATGGGCTCGTTAACAGAATCAATTGACATTACAGGAGGGAAAGTGATCGGGAGAAGCTCCCAATCCTGGTGATCGTTGTACTTTCTCCGCTGGCTGATTTTCTCTGCGTCAACCATGTTAATGGTTAAATCGGCATTTTTCGCTTTGTCAACTTTCTGCCACGCGAAAGTCTTAGACTTCGAAGCCTCTTCTGCGGTCTTTCCCTTGTCCTTTTTAGGTGGTTTTAGATGATCCAATTTGCCCGCGCGAAGCGCTTCCAGAACCCGTTCCATCAAGTTTTTACACCGATTGGTGTCGTGACCATAATCGTCATGAAATTCACAATACTTTGTTTTGTCCCGCTTGCCAAATTCTGTAAGCGGAGTTGGAACCGCGAAGGTCGCGCATACTGGCTCCGTTGCCAAAATTTCCTTGGGCGTTTTGGACAAACTTTTGAGTAGCGCATAGTTCTGATTATTGATGCCGCGCTGATTATTGTTTCGATAATTGCCACTTGATTTCCCTTTATCATTCCTGATGGGACCACCGCTAGGATACCTTCCACGAGAGTTGTTACCACGACTTTGATCGCGCGAACGATCATCATCGTCCTTTTTCTCGTTGCGTGAGCTAGCTGTTGGAATGTCATTATCTTCGCCACTCCGCATATAGTCGTGGCATTCATTAAGCGCCTCAGCATAAGTTGTTGGGACTGTATGGCGCAGACGCCTTACCAGTGTTGGATGACGTTCTGAGTTTATACCATGTATGAGTCCGGAAATCTGTTGCTCTGGTTTGAGATCTGGTATACGCAGGCACTCATTAGTATACCTTGTGAGAAATTCGCCCAAAGATTCCTTGGGCTTCTGCACGATGTCATGGCATTCAATGTGAGTGCGCTTGCGTGGTCTCTGATTCTGATATTGCAGTAAAAACTTTGTCCGCAGATCCATAAACCCGGCAATACTACCCGCCGGCAACTTATTAAACCACTCACGAGCAATACCCTGTAGTGTCATAGGAAATATCTGACACGCAACCGGATCCACCCAGCCTTGAGTGCGCATTGCGCCTTCGAAGCGCTGTAAAAAATCATCTGGATCGGTCAGGCCATTGTAAGTACCCAACGTGCTAGGTATCTTTGGTGCTGATGGAAACGGGTATGCGGATATATGCGGAGGAAACTTGTCAAAGGTAGTCGGTAGCTCGAAGGGTGGTTTAACAGGGTCCCCTTTCAAATTTGCAAAGAAACGCTTCATCATGTCCTGAACAACAACATCTAAATTGTCTTTCAACTCCAGTCCCATCATAGCAAAGAGGATTAGAAAAGACATTATCATCAAAAGAAGTCAACTATTAGATCGTTCAGATAGAGATTCGACTTCTCGACTTATAAACTTGCATATAAGTTTTGTGATTAGCTTCCCATTTCTCTGTAGCATACAAAAAGGTATTACAGTAGTTTTGTAGTTTCGGTCATATACCTTACACTAAACTTTAATTGACTCATCCAAATAGTTTCAGGTACTGCAAAGCTCTTCCATTATATTATCCCTTTAGAGTGAACAGTGTGCATGCAGGGCATGAACCAAATGTTAACGACGACAATGTCGTTGAAAGTTGATCTCGTGGTAAATTGTTGATCGGCAATTCCAGCCCTTAACTATCAATGAAACTACAATACATGGGGCTATGATTATCCTTTATGGTTATATCGTACATTTCTCTTAACCACGTGTTGCGTTGGTACATTGCAGGACTAGCATTGAATTGTTAACGCAAAAGACTTAAAAAAAAAAAAAGTCAAGTTTGGGATCAAATAATGTTAACAAATAAAGAAAACAGTCTGAATGTTTCTTTATATTCTTTGACCCTCCACAAGTGCTTGAAGATTAGGAAAGCAATTTACAAAGACGATGTAAGATCTTTATTTAAGCATCAGCATGTAACAACCAATTTTTATGACGCACAAATGGTATAACCATGTTGTGATATTAATCAAGTTTTATTACTCAATGAAACTTAACTTACACTTCTATTTTCTTTGTAGGTCGAATGCATTCAGCGTAAATGGATGCTCAACTTGTGGTGTAGCTCTACTAAAGCGATGTGATTTACCATTTAGACACTTTCACCCATTTTAAATTCTTTTGTTGAATTTAGACATATTGTTGCCAAATGACTATATAAGTTTCTATGATCATTTACACTTTGACCAATTTACACACTTTGACCCGTATCAATTTCTTTGTTTATTTAATAGCTAATATACAAGTTTAACTGTATATAGTAACATCTCACCTATTTGAAATTCCGGCTTTCATCATTGTCTAATACAGATAATCGGTGTCAATAGTAACGCATTCAAATACTAATTTTTTGAGCTGCCGTGCAACGCACGGACTCTCCTAAAATCTAGTTACTTAATAAAATAAAACGAGTATTCATCTCTTAAATTCAATATGGTGTCAGAGCGGCGATCAACGATATAAACCCTAAATCGTCGATCGAAACCCAAAATCACTGCAAAGTAAAATCAAACTCAAAATCAAATTAACCTGTGATCTTTATCACCAAATCAACACCAAAATTAACCTGTGATCTTCACCAAAATTCAGTAATGGCAGGCGACGAGGCTGAGACAAGTGTGAAGAAGACAATCGATATCACATCTCCTTATTTTCTTTCTTCCGCAGATCATCCCGGGCAGAATTTCGTTGGAGAAAACTTACTAACAGATGGTAATTACGCTGATTGGAAGAATGAGATGGTGAATGCTTTGTTGGCAAAGAACAAAGTAGGATTTATAGATGGAACCATTAGTAAACCTGACAGTAAATCCAACGACTTCATGAATTGGCAAAGGTGCAACGCTATGGTTCGTGGATGGTTGGTTAATTCAATGGTTAAAGAAATCAAAAACATCGTTAAATACGCAATAACGGCTAGAGATATCTGGGTTGATCTTGATGAAAACTTTAACAAAGAAAACGCACCTAGGGTTTACGAATTGCGCAGAATCTTAACCTCTATTAATCAAGGTAATCTTACTGTTTCTGCATATTATACGAAGCTTAGAGGTGTTTGGGATGAAATTCAGTCTGTTAGTCCCTTACCGACATGTACTTGTAATAGCTGCACTTGTAATGTTAATCAATCCGTGATTGCAATGCGAAATAAAGAAAGACTTTATGATTTTTTAATGGGATTGAATGAAGAGTATAGCACTGTAAGAACGCAAATATTGAGTACTGAACCGGTTCCCACAGTAGGGGCTGCATTCCACCTGGTAAACCAAGATGAACAACAACGAAATATTGGTAGTTCACGAGGTATCAATTCTGAAACTTCTGCCTTTCAAACAATGGGCAGAAACCCACGAATGAGTGCTAGTAAGTCGAATAATCAAAACTGGTTCAAGAAAGAAGAAAAGGATAAAACAGAGGAGTGTAGTTACTGTCACAAAATTGGGCATTCGATCGATGGTTGTTTTGAAATCGTGGGTTATCCAGATTGGTGGACAAAAAAATCGTCACCAAATATGAAAAGTCTATGCAGCAGAACAAAGAATCAATTCAAGGCTGCAAATATGGTTGAAGAAAAGGCAACAAAAAGTCTCACGAAAGAAGAATATGATCATCTCATTCAGCTGATCAAATCCACAAGACCAAAACAAGGGTCTCCAACTGTTAATATGGCAGGCAAATTCGATACACATAGTAATTGGGTCATTGACTCAGGTGCAAGTGATCATATCACGCACCGTGATGAATGGATTGAATCCATAAGCAAACAGGAAACCCACTTACCTGTTGTTATCCCGGATGGAAGTTCCATTGCGGTTAAAAATATTGGTAATGTTCAAATACCAAACAGTTTCAAACTTAAACGTGTTCTAAATGTTCTTGGATTCAAGTGTAATCTTTTATCAGTGAGCAAATTGACTAATGATCTTCAGTGTGCGCTCACTTTTACCCGGATAAATGTTATATACAAGACTTACATTCGAAGAGCCTGATTGGGACGGGTGAAGAACATGAAGGACTCTATTACTTGAAGCCTGTCAAACGTGGAAGCATGGTGATGACTACTTTGTTAGAAAATAAAATAAACAACACATACTTGCATTTCTTTTTAAGGAAACTTGACTTTGGATCAGAGAAAAGTGGTCTCATCATATCCAAGTATAAGGGGTCACAAGGGACAATGAGCAGCAGCATAATCAACAGTCCAAGTCATCAGTCAAACGGCTATAACAATAGCATCATTCCATTTATGTAAAGTGGTTCTAAAAGTTAAATTGGGTCCATACTTCATTAGGAATTAGCTGTTGTCGAATTTGTGTATAAAACACTTTCATCTTTGTAATTGTAAATTAACCAAGATATTCACAATGTAATCCATTAAGCTATTTGCTCTCTTTATTTTTCTTTTCTAGTTCATCATTCATATAACAATTGTATCAATTCAGCTCATAATCAAACAAACCGATCATTACAATTCCGCATATCAATTGTTAACATGATATCAGAGCTAACGGTGTAGATCCGTGATCATTACACTCGTTTTTTGTCTCAATCACTTACCAAGAAACTGGCTGCCATGTCCTTGGACGGTAGCTCAGTTCAATCGTGCCTGAATTCGGATTAGCAGCACTCAAACATTGATTTTTGCAAGTCAAATGTCAAACTTTTTCAAAAATAACATGTTTTTTTTTTCAAACTTAATGTTCTGTATGATCTGATTGTTCTCTGCCAATGAGAACTCTTAAGGCAAGGTCAAATAAATGACTGTCAAAAGAGGGGCAATAGAGAACTCGAAAATACCTTAAACAAGTTGCCATGTCAAGAGATAACGGCAGCTTAAAAAGGCCGAAGCAATAAGCTTCTTAAATCAAACTACCATGTCAAAAAGACGGTAGCTTAAATCAAGCCTCAAAATCACCGGTTACCAAGCAACAAAGATTAGTTGCGGTTGCCATGGTGATTATATTGCGACTTTAGAACAAAAAAATTAAAATTGCAGCCGTGGGTAACCAAGAGGCTACCAACAACGGTGAGCACCACCAACCATTAATAATGAACGGCGGGTTTACCTGGCACCGAAAAAAAGGGAAAAGAAATCAACGACCTGAACGTCGGCGAAGGGAGCAGCAACGGTAGTCGACGGCAACGACTCCACAAACTGCTTCGATTTCATGGCTTCGAGAATCCACGAATCAGGTAAAGGGTTTGGGTTAACACCTCAAATCCTTCTATCCTTTAACCTTTTTCCTTTAATTTCGTGTTCATAGCGAAAATCCTCGATGGGGAAGTAAAGGGTAGGGTTTGAATCAATTAGGTTTGAATCAATAGATAAAACAACCATCGTACGATCGCAATTAATGAAAAAGGGAAGGTTAATATAAATCCTAGTTTAGTAAGACTGATTTATAGGGAAGAAAGGTTGGGGTGAAAGATAAAGCCCTTGTTTTGCAACCAAGTTAAACGAGTACTTCAAATGTAGTCCAAGTAAAAAAGGAGAAGTTTATCAAAGTTATAAAAGGTCAAAAAAATTGGTCAGATTTTATTTTTTTAAGAAATGAAGAGCTGTCAAAAGTTCATTCTGATATTGAACCGTCAAGATCACGATTATTTTAAATAAATGGATAAACTTTGACAGAAAGCAAACTTTTAAATTATGATATGGTCAAGTGGCCTTGACAAGTGCAAAAATAACTTTTTTTTTTCAAAGTAAAGAACAAAAAATATTATCCCTTTTTAACATAAATAAATGGATAAAACTTTTTTCGGTCAACTTTCTAATGTATTTTGTCTATCAAGTGAGGTAAAGTTAAGCTTTTTTATATATATTTTTTTTTGGAAGATTTTTTATTCTTTTATAAAGTATCAATTTTTTGGGTAAATTCATACACCTTCGTTCATTTAAAACAAAAGGACTTCTTTATTAAATTAAAGTCTTTTAAAAAGGGAGGCTCCAAATTTAAAAAAAAAAAGAAAAGAAAAAAAAAATTGAGAAGGACCAAAAACTCTTGTATGTTCGACGGGAGACACAGACTCGTATCCAGCTCAAAATTGATTTATTCATAAAAACACAGAAACAGGCCACATGTTCACTTCAAATTAATTGCGACTTTTTTTTCTTGAGACTATTTATTATTTTAACCCCCACCCACAAGTGAGGAGGAGTTTGATTATAATATCATTGTGAGTTGGTGGAAAAGAGAGGAATATGATTACGAGAAGATTTTATGATTACAACGTAACTAATCCTTTGCATTTTATGATATTTCCGGTACATATCCAACACACGGGTGAGGGGGAGATTGATTCTAGCGTCACCGTGAGTTGATTACCGAGGCATCTAAGGAATGGAGCAAAATACTCCAGGCAAACCAAACAAGGCTAAAGTTGAACTGGGTTTATGTCAAGCGAGCCAAACAAGGTTCAAGTGAAGCTGGGTTCATGTCGGGAAACTTAAATACTTCTGGCGAACCAAACAAGGTTCATGTTGAACTGAGTTCATGTCAGGAAAAGTAAACTTAAATATTCTAAGCGAACCAAACAAGGTTCAATAATGAACTGGGTTAATGTTTGGAATCTGAATATTCCTAGGCGAACCAATAAAGGTCCAAGTTAGACTGGGTTCATGTCTAGAAAATGAATACTCCTTGGCGAACTAGTAAAGGTTCAAGGTTGAACTGGGTTCATGTCGGGAGCTTGATGATCGAGGCATATCAATGAAGTTCAAGTTGGAAATCGATTGAAAAAATTTGAAGACTAGCTCGTGATTTTTGACTAGTCAACGGAAGACTCCTCAATGATGTATTGGGCAAGTTGAATTGTGAAAATCTCACTATTCAACTTGAGGGGGAGTGTTAGAAAATAAAATAAACAACACATACTTGCATTTCTTTTTAAGGAAACTTGACTTTGGATCAGAGAAAAGTGGTCTCATCATATCCAAGTATAAGGGGTCACAAGGGACAATGAGCAGCAGCATAATCAACAGTCCAAGTCATCAGTCAAACGGCTATAACAATAGCATCATTCCATTTATGTAAAGTGGTTCTAAAAGTTAAATTGGGTCCATACTTCATTAGGAATTAGCTGTTGTCGAATTTGTGTATAAAACACTTTCATCTTTGTAATTGTAAATTAACCAAGATATTCACAATGTAATCCATTAAGCTATTTGCTCTCTTTATTTTTCTTTTCTAGTTCATCATTCATATAACAATTGTATCAATTCAGCTCATAATCAAACAAACCGATCATTACAATTCCGCATATCAATTGTTAACATACTTATCAGCAACAACTAGCTTGGCACCGAAGATTAGGTCACGCATCTGATTATGTACTTAGAAAATTACAGCATTTACATACTATAGATACACATTTTTGTGATTCTTGTATACGTGCTAAACAAAGTCGTCTTCCTTTTCCTACTAGTATTTCGAATACTTCTGTATGCTTTGAACTAGTACATGTGAATATATGGGGTAAGTATCAACACCCATCTATGTGTGGAGCTCACTATTTTTTGTCAGTTGTAGACGATTTTAGCAAAGGGGTGTGGGTGTATCTATTGAAATCCAAGGCTGAAGTTACACACAATTTAAAGGGATTTATTAACATGATTCACAACCAATTTAATGTTACCATAAAGAGGTTGCGGACTGATAATGGGGTAGAGTTTCAATCAAACGAAATGCTTGATTTTTATAGAGAAAAGGGTATTGCATTGGAGACATCGTGTCCATATACTCCGCAACAAAACGGAGTCGTCGAGAGAAAGCATAGACATCTTCTTGAGATGAGTCGGCATTGCGGTTTCAAGCGTCACTTCCCATTGAATTTTGTTGCGATTGTGTCCTAACCGCAACATATATAATTAATAGACTACCTAGTAGAACTATTGATTACAAAACACCATACGAAGTACTCCTAGGAAAGAAACCAAATTACGATCATTTAAGGGTGTTTGGTTGCTTAACGTACATGCATGATAGCTTCTATAAACAAGACAAGTTTGGCAAAAAGGGGAGACCGTGTGTGTTTATCGGGTACCCCATGGGACAAAAGGGTTACAAATTATATGATTTGAAAAGTGAAAAGATACATGTTAGCGGAAATGTCACGTTTATAGAAGATTGTTTTCCATTTGATCCGAATTATAATGGACACAAATCCATAAATAAACACCACCTTGAAGAAGCTTTACCCAACATACAAGAGCTACTAGATAACAGTATGGAAGAAAACAACTTGGAAGAAAATTTGAATAATGGTCATAATTCAAATGATCATTTTGAAAATTTAGATAATAATCAAGAGAATCATCAAATAAATGATGATGCTAGTGATGAAGAACAAAGCGAAGTTGCTGAGACATCACAAAACAATCAAACAAATAATGATCATGATGTTTTGCGGCAAAGTACTCGTCACAGAAGCACACCAAAGCATTTAGACGAATTTGTTGTTGACTTGCCACCTTCAATAGCTTCAAAATCAACCACAACATACCCTCTGCCCAAATATGTGTCTTACGATAGATTTTCAAAGCCTCATCGAGCTTACTTGGCGTCGATTACATCACATAATGAACCAAAAACTTTTGAACAAGCAAAACAAAGCAAGGAGTGGTGTGAGACAATGAAGAAGGAAATCAAAGCTTTAGAAGAGAATGAAACATGGATTATACAAAATTTACCTCCTGGAAAAAGAGCTATCGAGTCCAAATAGGTATACAAAATTAAATTCAAGCCAAATGGAGAGGTGGAAAGGTATAAGGCACGTTTGGTGGCAAAGGGATATACACAAATTGAAGGGATCGATTTCCACGAGACATTTGCACCCGTTGCATAACTTGTAACCGTTCGATGTGCACTTGCCATAGCCGCCAAGAAAAATTGGATTGTCCATCAAATGGATGTTAATAATGCATTCTTACAAGGAGATCTTGATGAAGAAGTTTATATGAAAATCCCACAAGGTTTCAACAATGCAAATGAGGGCAAGGTATGTAAGTTACAAAAGTCAATTTACGGGTTGAAACAAGCTTCAAGAAATTGGTATAAAAAATTTACGAAGTCTTTGTTGGCTATTGGCTTCAATCAATCGAAAGCGGATCATTCAATGTTTGTGTTTCGACAAGCAACAACGCATGTGATAGTCTTGATATATGTCGATGATGTGTTGTTGATGGGAAATAATAACACAACCATTGAAAGTGTTAAAACACATCTACACAAGAATTTTAGTATTAAAGATCTTGGTCCACTAAAGTATTTTCTTGGAATTGAAGTTGCACGTTCGAAAGAAGGATTCGTCATTAGCCAAAGAAAATATACTTTGGACATCTTAAAGGATTGTGGATTTGTGGGGTACAAGGATGTCGTTCTAGCAAAACTCCAATGGAGCAGAATATACATCTTACAAAGGATGATAATAGTCAAGAAGTTGATGCGGCCATGTATAGAAGACTTGTTATAGAAGACTTGTTGGGCGTCTACTTTATTTGACCGTTACACGACCAGATATTGCTTATTCGGTTAATCAGTTGAGTCAATTTCTAAGTAGTCCTCGTCGGTCACATATGGATGCTGCATTCAGAATACTAAGATATTTAAAGAGTACACCTGGTCAAGGTTTGTTGTTTCCTTCAGATGGAAATTTGAAACTTTTAGCCTATTGTGATGCTAGTTGATTAAGTTGTCCGATGACAAAGAGGTCAAATACCGGATACTATATTAGTCTTGGAGGAGCGCCTGTTTCATGGCGAACCAAGAAACAAAGTGTTGTATCACGCTCATCCGCTGAAGCAGAATACCGAGCTATGGCAACTACTGTTTGTGGAGTCTTATGGATAAGGTGGTTGCTTGAGGATTTCGATGCTAAACAATTTAATGCTACTCCACTGATGTGTGATAATGAAAGCGGCTAAACATATAGCTGAAAATCCGGTGTATCGTGAACGAACTAAACATGTGGAGATGGATTGTTACTTTGTTAGAGAACGTGTTAATAGTGGAGAAATTCGGCCTTGTAAAATTGGTACAAAGTTACAAACGGCCGATATATTTACCAAGCCTCTTGGAGTGGAGCAATTTCGGTTTTTACGAAGCAAGTTGGGTGTTCGAGATCTTCACATTCCAACTTGAAGGGGAGTGTTGAGATTAAAAGTTAACTGGGCTTACAAATGGGCTCATTAGTATTAGAAGCTAAATACAATTGTTATGGGTCAAGGATAGCTAGGCTATAAATAAAGCCTCCTCCTGTGTATTATTTTCATTACGTAATAAAATAAAACGAGTATTCATATATTAAATTCAATACCATTTTGGGACATAGACGTTTGTTGCCTTCTGTGCCTGCAAAAAAAAAAAAAAAAAAAAAAAAAAAAAAATTGGTAGTTTTACAACAACTTAGGAGAGCATCCAAACAGCTAGACATAAGTGACAACTTCAACCAATTACTTATGAACAGGTTAAATTTCTTTTTGTTTAGGGTAAAAAAATAGCTTAAAAACAGGTCAAATGGGTAGAATGACCCAGAGTGTATTTTTAATGTATAAATCATTGTAAGTGACTATTTAATATATTCTACTATTTTTAAAAAGTGGGATACATGTAATGGTATGTAACACGACTATAAGACCACAGATAACGCAGGCGTTTGTTGCCTGAATCCGCCCACAAACGCCCGGAATGGGGCGTTTGTGGACGTTTGTGTTGGGGCGTTTGTCAAGAAAGCACGGACATGAAAATGTGCGTTTGTGATTTTTATTTTATTTTAATTCTTTTCTACCTTTTTCACCACTTTTTAACCCAACCTTCAATCATATTTTGACACATCACCCACAACGCCCTTACAAAAGCCCCCCATTACAACTCCCCCCAAAATGTCATGGCCCAGTCACAGTTTTTCTCCAAAAAGTGCACCTCACCCACTCCACGTCACAATCACCAATATCTGTGGTCTAAGTACAATAATAGGATGAATATTTTTTCATGTCAACCAAACCCGAATCATACTAAAAGTTACTCCTTCCATCTCATATTAATAGTCCAGCATTCCATTTTGGGATATCTCAAATTAATAGTCCACTTCCATAAATGAAAAAGAATAAGAAGTTTAAGTTCTATTATGCCCTTAATATGTGGATATGATTAAAGGAGAAAGAAAATGTGAGGGTAAAACTAGAAAATAAACAGAAAATACAGTACTTTTATGACATTTCCTTAAACTTTGTGTTTTTTATTTGTGGACTATTAATATGGAACGGATGGAGTACATGTTTTGACCAAAACAAAGCCCACATGACCACCCATTTTGCCACCTTCATCAAGATAATAAAAGACAAAAAGGAGTAGATGTGAAAAATAAATCCAGGCTGGTAAATTTTTTTTGGTGCTTATTAGACCATTCCCAACGGCACGTGCTCGAAGGTGTCATCGAAACCGCCCTCCAAGGGTGCCGCTGGCATTGTAGCCGCCCTCGGCCGCCCTCCTCCGCCATCATGCCTGCCGCCCTGCTTCTTTTCTTCCACAAGCACAATTCAGGGCGCTATATTTGGGCTTTTCATGTATAATTCTAATTTTCATTTATTTTTTGATCGTTAAAATTGAATGCAGATTTCAAAAAATGAAAGTTAAAAAAATAAAACTCAGTTCTGTGAGTTTAAAAGGAAGAAGATGAGTGAGATATTTGTGAGGCTCCCTACTATTTTTCTGTACACATGTGTTAAGAAACTGGAACATGGTTAAATAATTAAAATTTAAAATAAATATAAATAATAATAATAATAATAAAACTATAAAAGTAATACGAGTAATAATTAAACAATATGAATAACTTAAGAAAGTGAATCCATGTGTTAATCAATTAGTTAATTAATAATTATAATAATAAAAAATAATAAAATTTGAGGAAATATGTCATGGTTAGTAATGGTGTATTATGAGAGTGTTATGGGAAGAAGTGGTGAGAAAGGAGGAGAGAGAAGGCTGATATAGCGCTGAGGAAATGCCTATGACAGTGTCATGGTTGGAATTGGTCTTAAAACAAATATGGAGGGGTTGACTTCACTTGACCCAGCTTATATTTTATTTATTTCTTTATATTATTATGACTCCAAAAGCTAGATGTTAACCTAACAATCTTTTTTTTACTTTGACGATTTAGACCGTCATAACCATATATACTAAACTTAAGTGGGACCGTTTGACCCGTTTCTCATTTAGTTAGCTATTTGGTTTTACTTCAAATCCCTTTGACCAGGAGGATATGAAAAGGTAACCCATTTCCAAGTATGTGGGTCAAAAAATTTGGTCTCTAAAGTGAAAGGTCAACCTTTTAGCAAGCAGAGCAAAGTCATCTTCATCTTCCTCCTCTTCGCCAGATTCAGTATTTAATGATGGAGGTACTGGCTGAGAAGTTGGGACATTTATGTACCTTTAAACATCAATTTGGTAAAAACGCCCATTTAGATTTTAAAAATTTAGGAAATCAAATTTTTACTTTTCAGAACAAATTGGAAACATCAGGGCGAAATGGAAATTTCACCTTTTTCTCAACAATCTTAATCATTTCTGGAAGTATGCTTCTCTCTGCTAATTGAAAATGAACATTGTCACCACAATTCTTAACCATGGTCTCTGTAAGCTACAATCGACGATGACAAAACAGTATACTTAATATTTGTATAAGTAAATTCATAGAAACGATATTTGAATATTATTGTGCAACAAATATTGAAAACTTGTAATTGGCTACAAACATCAGGGCGAGGATGCATATCATCACTTCAACTAACATATGAACAATGCACGACAGATTCTCTTTTGAGTCATTCAATATGACTGACTTTTTTGAATGAACAATTGTTACGATTTTGGACAAAAGGCGTTATTAGAAAATTAATAATGCTCGCAATGACAAGATGAAGATCGATTATCCTTCCTAATTATATGTAATTTCTAGATAATCTGTATCTTCGATCCTTTCTTGCCCACTGTACCCATTCATTAATAAACAGATACCATCCAATTGACAATAAATCTCGTGTACCCAGTACAAGACGCAAGAAAGCGATTTTTCTCAATTTACATTTAATAAAGCACACATGTAAGGCCAACCAACTAAAGAGGTAACTTACATAGTTACATCAGAAAATATATATTCTTTTAGTGATGTACAATAAATAAAATAGAAAGTACCGTACAAAATCATCCGATGTTAATGAATTACTCTGTTTTGGCCTAGTGATTCTAACTACCACATACGCATCAACAGAATGAACACAAATTAAAACCCTAAACCGAAAACATAAAACAAACTCTATTTTGTGTCATTTGTGAAGGGAAGCTTGTTTAACCATTAATGCTTTATATATCACCACTTGATAACCATAGCAAGACTATATATTCCATCACATGGAATTAGGTACTAATACAAGATGCAGTTAGGTTACTAAAATTTAAGCCTCTAACGAGCAGTAGTTAACTAATCCTTCTAATTTATCTAAAGTTAAAAGTAAACGAAAGTCATATAAAACCTTAGAACATGACATCCCATGTATCAAAAGGTTAACTTTTGAATTTCTTCAATCAAAACTAGGAACCAACACAACTAGAGCTGAATATCCACCTAACAAGTTTTATCTTAACTGAAAAGCCATATAGAAAGTCTTAATTTTTCTCAACAATAATCAAGAAAATCCTAACAGGAAGAAGCAACATATATATCATGATTGATGTGCGTGATCGTGTCTTTTTATTTTGAACGGATTTAGATTGAATTTATTACACGAATTGGTTGTGATTATATGGCGTTTTTATGATTTCGGATTGATTTCACACATATAGGCAACTAGTCTCATTCGTATAGTAATATTTTATTTGATAAATCCGGTTCGTTCCACAGGGAAATGGAGTTTTCAAGATTTTTAATTGCTATAAGTTAAACTATTTAAAAGGGGGGTTTTGGATTAGGCTTTACTACTTAATTGAACGAAATTTAAATTTAACTAAAACGAAATAACTAAATTAACGAAAGTAAAAATACAATTTATACTAATTTGACAAAATAGAAGAAATAAGGTTTTTCATGACAATATAGTAAAATAGTAAAAAGTAATTAAAATTTACTATGTGGTAAAAAGTAATAGGGTAAAAAGTAACTAAAATTTATCTACGTAGTAAAAAATGAAATTGATGAGATTTAAAATAAAGTAGTGGCTACTAAAATATGTTCCCTCTGGATTATGGATTGTTTTTAAGTCCGATTACGATGTTTTTATATATAACATTATATTTTATCTTTCGATTTTTTTATAAAGTTTTAACTAACTAAAATTAAATCTAACTTTCGTTAGATCTCGTTTTAGCGAATTAAATTATACCCCGACTATTCAAATTGAGATCTAATCCAGTTTTAACTTTCGCTAATACCAAATTATAACGGTTTTCCCTTTTTATAATTACACGATTATATAAACTATAATATTACGCAAACCACCGGATCACACTTCTAAATTATTGTCAATAATTTGTCCATATGTCTGTCTAGATCACTGAAGTGTTGAAGCACAATTTATGTAAATTTAATTAACTTTCGCTTATCAATTTAATAAATTATGTGATAAGGGTGAAAATATCAAATTATATAACAATGGGTCGGTGATTAAACTCAATGTTAAAAATAGTCAAAGTTACATCATAATATTATAATATGGTTCAATCCATTTGTCCAGAGGCTCTACATTTTAGTCACCACTATGAGTATTTAGTTGGACATTATAACGGTATAAAAATATAAATTATATAAAGTGGACATGAGTACAATAATAATAATAATAATAATAATAATAATAATAATAATAATAATAATAATAATAATAATAATAATAATAAACGATAACAATAATAACAATAAATAACGATGATAAAAATAAATATAAATTACGATAATAATAATAATAATAACAACAGTAATAATAACGATAATAACGATACTTGAAAATAAAGTTGGGACGTGGAGACTTACAGCGAGTTGGAATGGTAAAAAGCGATATTATTAGCGTAGCGTTACAAGGACAGAGCTTCGACTTAAAACCCGTAAATTAAACGTTACAATACCCAAACTAAACTTAACTTAAACTTAAAATAATAATTTATAAATATATATTATATATATGATATAGAGAGAAAGAGAGATTGAATATCTTGTAAAAGATGGAGTTATTCAATGCTCAGTGCCTTGCTTTTATAGGCAATATGAAGTCTACTGTCACAACTTGGAATATTTGGTGAATTATTACAAATCAACTTGCTGGTACACGAATTGGCTGCTTTCCATTTGCAATTGTGAGAATTATTATGTATATTATATTATTATTATTATTATTATATTATTATTATTATTATGAATTATTTATATATTATATTATATTTTTGTGCATAGTTGACTTGTAATTTTAGCTCCGTTGACTTGTACGTTGATAGTTGGTTCATGTCTCGGTTCCGGATTTTCGAACGCCTTTTCGTATGCTTAGATATATTGTACTTTGCGTTCCGCGGCTTGTACTCTTGTCAATTTTTAGCCGTTATTCATCGATAAATTAAACCACTTGGAGTGTAACTTGTACGTTTGAGCATTTTGGACGTTTTGGTCTTTCAAATCTTCGTTTTCGTCTTTAAATCTTCATTTTCGAGCGATCTTCGTCTTTCGTCTTTGCACTTATTTATTTAAACGTTTACAATTAAAAATAAGGAAATTACAATTAAAAACATTACATATTGGAATGATATTGCGTCTAAATATATGATCATTTTAAGCAATATCAAATATCCCCACACTTGAACGTTGCTTGTCCTCAAGCAATATAGAACTTGAAATAAAATCACACTTCACTCGAATCACTTTTTTATTCTCACACTTTATACATCAGTGATTTTGATACGGCGGTATAAACAATGATAGTAACGATGTGATTTACAGTCCCACATGACTATGAAAATTTAGATCCTTTAAGGAAATTGGATCTTTATGAAAATATTTGATCTTTTTGAAAATTCATGCTAGCTTTTACCCTAGACATGTTTTCCGAAATAACCCTTCACCGGTGTTTGCAAAATGTTTTTGTGGATTTTGTGAGTTTCAGATTTTAAAATTTTAGCTCAAAACTTGCGGTTTTATGTCACCCACTTGCTAACCTTGTATTAGGAAAGCACACGTCCAGTATACTTGCTCCGTATATTACCTTTCGGTAAACTATCGTCCGGTTGTAAAGGAAAGCGTTGAACAAGCAACTGTTAAGGCAATGTCTAATGACATGCATTTGATTATGGTCCAAAAACGTGTCGGATGCAATTACTATCCTTTGTAGGAGAAATAGCAAAGATCACCCTATAATTTTTCGGTCTGACACAAGGTCCTGTCTTTGACCATGCTATGCAACCACCGTTCTTACGGTTGATACCCGATTTGGTTCAGGTGACCTAATGAATTCTGATGAATTCTTAGGATTTTACGTTCAATGGTAATGAACGCATTGAAAATAGGTTTTCAGAAAACAAATCGGTTTTAATTTGATCAAAATATTTTCTCGTTCAAGCTCGAGTTTAGATATCATTGAATTCCATGAGTTTGTAATTCTCAATCTTTAAGGTCAATCTCAAGGATTGAGTAATATCAGGCTTAAAAGCTGATTTTTAATCTTTAAGGAGATTATCCTTTCTGGAGGTCTGATTCATTAGTCTTATCAAGCTAATTTTCACGGCGCCCTCCCCATTTTACGAGACAGATCCTCTCATGGTTAGGATAAGTCTGACCACTTGGCGACCCTGTTTGATGCTGAGGTCCGTGGATTTCCAGCTGATTTTCGAGAAAACTTTTCAAGGTTTTTCGTAGACTCTACAACTGGTCTGGACGACAACTTCCTGACCTAAATCAAGAAGTGCGTTTCTTTTTCTGAAGACTTTACTTCATTTTAATGATGGAATTGATTCATCGTGTAGATCTGTAAGACCCGATTATTTGTAGTGTACATATGTGTAATTAGGTTGAATGAATTGTGGGGTTTCTTTATATATTTTAAAAAAAAAAAGAGAAAAGAATTCTGCCCAGGCTATCTGCGCGCCGCGCAGAATTATGGCGCACCGCGCCATATGCTGTGACACCTCACCATTCTCTTTTAATTAGATATTTTGAGGGCAAATTGGTAAATTCACTAAAGGGCCGACTTTAAGGCTCTAGATTCAGTTTGGTGAGCCTCATAACACCATTTTCACCTACTTCACCTCTTCCAAATTAATTTAGTGAGAGAAAGGGTTTTCTAGAGTGAGAGAACTCAAATCAAGGAAGAAGAAGCCGATTTCGGGTCTAAGTGCAAGCTTTAAAGTTGTTCATCTATCCTGTAGCTACGTTTTGATTGTAGTGGTATGCTCTAATCTTGATTTCCTAATTTAATTTTGTGAAAGGGTTAGTGTTAGGGTTAATGGTGAACTTAAAACCCACTTTGTTAGTAAATTGGGTGTTTTGGGTGAATTTGGGTCATGTAGACCTAAAGATGATTAACTAGGGTTTTTCAAAGTATTAATTGATGTTTGAGAGCTTAAATTTGTTAGTTAGTTACTAGCACACCTATATCTAAGTAAATGGGTGTTGTGTGGGTTAGTGGATGACCCAAAATGGGTATGTTGACTTTAAAATGGTCAAATGGGTTATAATGGACCTAAGTTGGTTAATGGTTGTGAAAGATGCATAAACTTTGTATTGAAATGTGTTTTAAACCTATCTTGGCTAATTTTAAGATTTTGGTGTAAGTTAACCCAATTTTAGGGTTAAGGGTGCAAATGGGTCGAAATTGCACCTTTGGTCAAAATGGCACTAGAATGAAGTTAGTGGTTGACCACCTTGAATGAATGATTGATATGTGCATAATGTAATAGGTGCGTTACATTGAAGTTGAAAGCTCGGTTATCTCTCGCCAAGACTTTGAGGTGAGTGGAATATCTATATATGTATGTATATGATTTATGTACCGTATTAATGGTGTCACATAGCCGTATTGTGACCATAGTTGTGCGACATAGCCGTTTTTTTCCACGTTTAATATTTATGCACATAGCCGTGTTTGTGCATATAGTGGCGAGTAATAGCCGTGTTTTACTCCCACGTTGTTATCCATTTTATTTGTGCACCTAGCCGTGTTTGTGTACATGATTGTGAGTAATAGCCGTGTTTTACTCACACATTGATCAAGTGATGCCATATCCCTTTTTGGAACACTTGGGGGTGATGCCATAGCCGTTTTTGGAACACCTCGGGGGGTTAGTATACCATAGCCGTGTTTGGGAGCTAACGGTTGTTATGAACATCGATGACTTGTTTCGCGAAGTCATTCCCTTGCGAAGAACTTGGTTAACCATGGTTTATAGTTATTGATGTTAGCATTTAATTATTATTATGAATATTATGCTATTGATGTTGCTAGTTGTACGAATTGACGATACTAGCTTGTTTATTGAGACGTTATGCGTTTGTATGCGTTATATGATATCGTGGATGCGAGTAGGTAAGTCTTATATGCATGTATATATTTATTCTACTCACTAAGCGTTAGCTTACCCTCTCGTTGTTTACCATTTTATAGGTTCCGGCATGGATAAGGGTAAGGGCATACGGTTGGATTAAAGATCCCGCTTATTGTTAGGGGACGCTTTTTGGATGTGTTAGCTTTTGGAGTTTGACCATGACTTGAGTAGTTTAATCCCAAACACCATGCTCATCGTGTCGTTTGGTACTTAAACTTTTTGTTGGTCGAAACTCACGTTATGTATTAAACTCGTAAAACGGCTGATGTGGGCCCCACTTTGTAAAACTTATTTTATGATTGAATAGTGTTAGTTTTACATATTTGAATATGTTGTTAAAAGTGTTTTGTCTAATTATGTTGGGAAGTGGCCAATCTTTTTCGCGTTTCAAGACTTTTTGGACAGACCAGTTTGGCGCGCCGCGCGGGGTTCTGGCGCGCCGCGCCAGTAGCTGAACAAATAATTTTTTTTTTTTTGATATTTTCCTCGAGTTAGATTGTGGTTTGGTTTGGGTTGTTACAAGTGGTATCAGAGCATGGTCTAAGGGATTTAGGTGACTTGAGATAGGCGCCTAGACTTAGACTTTTTATGTGCGCCTTATGCGGGACTTGTAGGACTTCGGGTCGGATCGGGTTTTGGTTAGTGCATAGGTTTATGTGAACTAATCATGCGCTATTGTTTTGTGTGGTATTTGAATCGTCAAGCGAGATAGACGTGGTACTAGTGAGTTAATGCGTTGTGCTCGTGTAACAATGATTAGCTACCATTGTTACGGGTTCAAATCGTGTCAAATAAGTGACGTACGATGATTGTTGAGCAAGATGGGGTAGTGTGGCGTATATGTATATACATATGTATTAAGTCCTTTCATTTTGTTGCTTAATTTAATTCGTTTTATAGAATGAAGATGAGAAATGGACACGACACCAATGACGGAAGTACGAGTGAGGACGTTGAACTCACGGCCAAGGTTGAGGCCATCTTTAAAAGGCTAAAGAAGAATTTTCTTGACGACGTTCGAAAGGTCTTCCAAGAGTCGGTCGATGGACAAGTGACTGAAATGATCAATGATCGAATGAAAGCCACAATAGAGGAGGCTTTAGAGGCTAGAAACATTTATCCTCGAGGCGAAGGGGGTGAAGGTAATGGTGGGGGTGGAAGGTGGGGCTTCCACTACAAAAATTTCAAGGATACTCAACCTCCGATGTTTAATGGGGTGAGGGATCCATTGAAAAGCACTTGTTGGATTTCCGATATCGAAGGAGCGTTCCGTACCGCGGAGTGTCCTCCCGAGAAGAAGACGAGGTATGGGTCTAGCATATTGCGCGAAGAGGGCAAGTTGTGGTGGGACGATAAAATCAAATTATATGGTGAAGAGCAATGCATGTGCTTGACATGGGAGGAGTTTAAGAAGGAATTTTTCCAAGAATACCGAACTTCTTCCGATCTTGATAAAATCCGGGACGAGTTGCACAATTTGCGACAAGGTTCAATGGACTTGGTTACTCTCAAGTCTACCTTCTTGGCAAAGACTCGTTTTTGTCCGGAGTACGTAGGTGATGATCACAAGTTGATGCTAGATTTCTACCGTACTTTAAGTGATGAGTTGAAGGGTAAGATTAGCCGGGGTATGGCTAAGTCTTTTGAAGATTTATAGAAGATTTATACGAATTGGCTAGGGGTTTTGAGCCGGAGGTTCCAAGAAAGAGTGATTTCGCTTTTTCCAAAAGAAAGTTTGAAGGTTCTAGTCATTCTAACTTCTCAAACAAGAAAAACAAGAACATGAAGGGGTCCGAAAGTGTCAGAAGTGTGAAGAAAGGTACCAAGTCGGTCACGTGTTTTAATTGTAGAAAGGAAGGGCACAAGAGGCCGGAATGTCCCGATTTGAATAATGATCATGTCAAGAAGTTAGAAAAGGCGGCGGGCACGGCTAGGGGTTGCAACTACTTGATGACCAATGATGAAGCAAAACAATCCAACGAAGTTGTCTCAGGTACTTTTATGGTTAACTCTACTCCGGCAAGGATTTTTTTTGATAGCGGTGCAAATTTGTCGTTTGTGTCTCCAAAATTTGTGCCTAAACTTAATAGACCGTTAGCTAAGTTAAGTCGTCCGGTAGAAGTCGAAATAGCGGATGACAAGACGGTGCTAGTGGTTGATGTGTGTAAGAATTGTGATGTTGTTTTTGGTGCCGAAAACTTTAAGATTGATCTTATCCCGATGACTTTGGGTGATTTCGATATCGTTGTTGGTATGGATTGGCTCGATTATAATAGAGCCTATATTGCATGCCATGAAAAATTTATTCGTGTGAAAGCCCCGAGTGGGAGAGAGTTAATTATTCACGGTGATAAGCGTAGGAGACTTGTGCCGATATGCACTTTTGCACGGGCACATCGTTTCCTTGTTAGTGGTGGCATGGCTTTTCTTGCCCATGTTGTTGATACTCGTGATGAGCCACCACCCATTCGTGAAATTCCAGTGGTTAGTGAATTCGAAGACATTTTTCCGGACGAGTTACCGGGTGTTCCGGCGAAAAGACAAGTTGAATTTCGCATTTAGTTGGTTCCGGGGGCTATCCCCATTACAAAAACTCCATATCGTTTAGCGCCGATGGAAATGAAAGAATTGTTAAATCAAACCCAAGAGTTACTTGAGAAGGGTTTCATTCGACCGAGTGCTTCGCCATGGGGTGCTCTGGTTTTATTCGTGAAAAAGAAGGATGGAAGTATGCAGATGTGCATCGATTATCGGGAGTTAAATAAAGTGACGATCAAGAATCGTTATCCATTACCTCGGATTGACGATTTGTTTGACCAACTCCAAGGTGCAACGTATTTCTCTAAAATCGACCTACGGTCCGGCTATCACCAAATGCGGGTCCGTGAGGAAGATATTGATAAAACGGATTTTCGAACGCGTAATGGGTATTTTGAATTCGTAGTTATGCCTTTTAGTCTTACGAATGCACCGGCGGCATTCATGGACCTTATGAACCGAGTGTGCCAACCTATGTTGGACAAGTATACTTATTCCACTCACCTTACGCCTTCGGTGAATCAATAAACCAAGCTTGAATCTTCAAGGTAACGCACCTATTATAGTGTACATATAATCAATCAACCATTCAAGTAGGTCAAACTCACAACACTCACCATTACGAAGTCATTTTGACCCATTTGGACACTTACCCTAAAATCGGGTCAACTCACACCAAAACCCTAATATTAACCAAGATAGGTTTAAAACACACTTCAACACAAGGTTTATGCATTAATCACAAACATTAACTAACTTAGATCCATTTTGACCCATTTGACCAATTTAAGGTCAACACACCCATTTCGGGTCATTCACTAACTCACACAACGCCCACTTACCTAAATATAGGTTTGCTAGCAATTTACTAACTAATTTAAGTTCATAAACATCAATCTAACACTTTGAAAACCCTAGTTAGTCATCTTTGAGTCTACATGACCCAATTTCACTCAAAACACCCAATTCACCCACAAATGGGTTTTAAGTTCATCATCTACCCCAAACCCTAACCCTTAATCAAACTAAACAATGAAATTAAGATTAAAGCATACCACTACACTCAAAATGTGGCTAGGAAGTAGATGAACAACTTTATAACTTGAGCTTAAGCAAGATTCCTTCTTCTTCTTCTCCAAAATGAGTTTTCTCACACTAGGATCTTACTCTCTCTCTAGAATTGAATGGATGAGGTTGAAGTAGATGGAAATGGAGTTAATGAGACTCCAACAACTGATCCCAAGACTTAAAGTCGGGTCCCATGTGAATTTACCAAAAAGCCCTTAAAACATCTAATTTAAAAGCAAGAGTTGGGCTGTCAGCCCGTAATGGCGCTGCGCGCCATAATTCTGCGCGGCGTGCAGATAGACTGGGCAGCATTCTTTTCTCTTTTTTAAAATATACAAAGAAACCCCACAATTCATTCAACCTAAATGCACGTATGAACAAGGAAATATTCGGGTCTTACAACTCTCCCCCACTTGAATCGGAACGCGTCCTCGCGATCCAAGCCGCATGACAAGAGGGAAGATAAACCAACACGAACTCTTCGGGCTCCCACGTAAACTCGGAACCTTTACTCCGATGCCATTGAACTTTAAAAGTCCTCACTTCTTTATTTCTCAACCTTTTGACCTTCTCATCGAGTATGGCAATCGGCTCCTCAATATATTCTAACTTGTTGTTTAGCTCAATTTCGTCTAATGGTACCCAAGATGAATCATCCACAAGACACTTACGGAGATGGGAGACATGGAAAGTATTATGACTTCCCTCAAACTCTTCGGGTAATTCCAAATGATACACGACTTCACTAACACGAGCTAAAACCTTAAATGGCCCAATAAACCGAGGAGCTAACTTTCCCCGTTTTCGAAATCGAATAATACCTTTCCATGGTGAAACCTTAAGCATCACCATGTCCCCTTCTTGAAATTCGATCATTCGTCTACGTTTGTCGGCATACGACTTTTGCCTATCTTGAGCCTTTTTCAAATGCTCTCGAATCATATCAATCTTGTTATTCGTCTCCAAAACCAAATCGGCACCCCCGATTTCCCTTTGACCCACTTCACCCCAACAAATTGGAGTTCGACATCTTCGCCCATATAGCATCTCATAAGTTGGCGTCCCGATACTAGTGTGATAACTATTATTGTACGAGAATTCCACCAATATAGATCAATAATGCACGCTCGTAACATATCCTTCAAGGTTTGGTTCGTACGTTCGGTTTGACCGTCCGTTTGAGGATGATACGCCGTGCTCAATTTCAATTGCGTACCCATATCTTCATGAAACTTTTCCCAAAACCGAGATGTAAAACGGGTATCTCGATCCGAAATAATAGATATAGGAACACCGTGTCGAGAGATGACTTCCTTGATAAAAAACTTAGCCAAGGTCTCCGACGATATCGCTTCCCGAATGGGAAGAAACAAAGTACTTTTCGTCAATCGATCAACTATCACCCAAATCGAATCAAATTGGGTTCTCGCCGTTTTAGTTAACTTTGTGATGAAATCCATGGTAATGTGCTCCCATTTCCACTTCGGGATTTCTAACGGTTGTAACTTACCATACGGCTTTTGGTGCTCGGCCTTAACTTGCAAACACGTGACGCATTGCTCAACGTACTTTACAACATCACGTTTCATGCCCGGCCACCAATAATCTTTCTTTAAGTCAAGATACATTTTCGTCGCGCCCGGTTGAATGGAATACTTTGACTTATGTGCTTCATCAAGTAGCACTTGTCGATAATCACCCATCTTCGGCACCAACACTCTTCCTTGAAAAGACAACAAACCACGCGAACACATAGTAATAAATTCTGATTGCCCCACAATTTGTTCCGCATGCTTGTTGTGAACGTAAGCCTCTATTTGAATCACACCAAGTTTTTCAAGAAAATCGTTAGTAATAATCATACGTAACAATCCCAATCGTAACGCCGGGTGATGACTCTTTCGACTTAACGCATCCGCGACCACATTCGCCTTGCCCGGATGATAAAGTATTTCACAATCATAATCTTTCACCACGTCCATCCACCTACGTTGACGATAATTAAAATCTCGTTGATTAAAGAGATGTTTCAAACTCTTATGATCCGAATAAATCGTACTCTTGACACCATACAAGTAGTGGCGCCAAATTTTCAACGCATGTACCACCGCCGCCAACTCAAGATCATGAGTCGGATATCTCGTTTCGTGTTCCTTTAATTGTCGAGAGGCATAAGCGATGACTTTACCTCTTTGCATTAGAACACACCCGAGCCCATTTAATGAAGCATCACAATAAACCGTCATGTCTTCCACTCCTTCCAGTAACACTAACACCGGAGCTTGACACAACTTCTCTTTTAACAATTGAAAAGAAATTTCTTGCTCGTTCTCCCAATTAAACTTCGCGTTCTTCCTCGTCAATTTCGTCAACGAAGAAGCGATCTCAGAAAAGTCTTGGATAAACCGACGATAATAACCGGCCAATTCGAGAAAACTTCGGACCTTCGTAGGCATAGTCGGTTATCTCCAACTCTTCACCGTCTCAATCTTCCCCGGATCTACTTGAATACCGTCTTTGTTCACAATGTGGCCAAGGAATTGAACCTCCCTTAGCCAAAATTCACATTTGGAGAACTTAGCATACAACTTCTCCTTTCGTAATGTCTTCAAAACCTCCCGCAAATGACGTTCATGTTCGTTCATACTTTTCGAATAGACTAGTATGTCGTCAATGAACACAATCACCGACTTGTCCAACATAGGTTGGCACACTCGATTCATAAGGTCCATGAATGCTGCCGGTGCATTCGTAAGATCAAAAGGCATAACTACAAACTCAAAATGCCCATAACGCGTTCGAAAAGCCGTTTTCTCAATATCTTCCTCACGGACCCGCATTTGGTGATAGCCGGACCGTAGGTCAATCTTTGAGAAATACGTCGCACCTTGGAGTTGGTCAAACAAATCGTCGATCCGAGGCAATGGATAACGATTCTTGATCGTCACTTTATTCAACTCCCGGTAATCAATGCACATCCGCATACTACCATCCTTCTTCTTCACAAATAAAACCGGAGCGCCCCATGGCGAAGCACTCGGTCGGATAAAACCCTTTTCAAGCAACTCTTGGGTTTAATTTAACAATTCTTGCCTTTACATCAGCGCTAAACGATAAGGAGTTTTAGCAATGGGAGTAGCTCCCGGAACCAACTCAATGCGAAATTCAACTTGTCTTTCCGTCGGAACACCCGGTAACTCATCCGAAAAAACGTCTTCAAATTCACTTACCACCGGAATTTCAAGAATAGGTGGTGGCTCATCGTGAGTATCAACAAGATGGGCAAGAAAAGCCATGCCACCACAAACAAGAAAATGACGTGCCCGTGCAAAAGAACATATCGACACAAGTCTTCTTCTTTTATCACCGTGAATAATTAACTCTCCCCCACTTGGGGCCTTTACACGAATAACCTTTTCATGGAAAGCAATATCGGCTCTATTATGATCGAGCCAATACATACCAACCACGATATCAAAATCGCCCAAAGTCATCGGGATAAGATCAATCTTAAAGTTTTCGGCACCAAAAACGACATCACAATTTTACACACATCAACCACTAGCACCGTCTTGCCGTCCGCTATTTCGACTTCTACCGGACGACTTAACTTAGCTAACGGTCTATTAAGTCTAGGCACAAATTTTGGAGATACAAACGACAAATTTGCACCGCTATCAAATAGGATCCTTGCCGGATTAGAGTTAACCATAAAAGTACCTGAAACAACTTCATTCGATTGTTTGGCTTCATCATTGGTCATCAAATAATTTCAACCTCTAGCCGTACCCGCCACCTTTTCTAACCGCTTAACATTATCATTGCGCAACTCTGGACACTCGGGCCTCTTGTGCCCTTCTTTACCACGATTAAAACAAGTAAATTTGGGTGTGGAAGGTGAGTTGGGGCAATCACGAGATATGTGACCTTTTTGCCCACAAGTATAGCAAGTGGGTACATGACCACCATAGCCACCTTTCTTCACACTATTAACACTTTCGGAGCCCTTCTTGCTCTTTTTGTTGGAAAAGCTCGATTGACTCGAATTCTCGAACTTCCTCTTTCCAAAAGTAAAACTACTCTTTCTCAACACAAGCGCTTCAAAACCCTTTGCCATATTGAACAATTCATCAAAGCTCTTCACCACGTTCACACTAATTTTCTCTTGATAGTTATCATTCAAGATTCGATAGAAATCTTCTTTCAACATTTTATCATTCCCGACATACTCCGGGCAAAATTGAGTCTTGGACAAAAACACGGATTTGAGAGTGTTTAAATCCATCGACCCTTGCCTCAAGGAACGTAGTTCATCCTTAAGCCTTGTAAGATCGGAAGAAGTTCGGTATTCATAAAAAAACTCCACCTTGAATTCATCCCATGTGAACTCCATGCATTGTTCTTCGCCATAAAGTCAGATCTTCGCGTCCCACCACAATTTAGCATCACCTCTTAACATGCTACAACCATATCTCGTCTTTTTATCAAGAGGGCATTCACACGTACGAAAAGCCCCCTCCATATCGGAGATCCAACGGGCACTCTTAAGTGGGTCCCGTTCACCATCGAAGGTGGGAGGTTGAGAGTCCTTGAAATTCTTATAGAAGAAGTCCCGTCTCCCTACATTATCCTCTTGAAGAACGGCCTTCACTTGCTCCTTGACTACATTGACTAATTGCTCGTCAATCGTATCTAGAAACATTTTCTTAACATCCTCGAGGAACTCCGCCTTTTGACGTTTAAAGATGGCCTCAACTTTTGTGACGACCCGGAAATTTCCGACCAAATTTAAACTTAATTCTTATTTGATTTCGACACGATAAGCAAAGTCTGTAAAGTTGAGTCTCAAAAATTTTGAACTATTTTTATGAATCCATTTGACCTTTGACTTTTCCCGACGACTCACAATACGATTACTTGTAAATAGATATGTATATATATATATATATATATATATATATATATATATATATATATATATATATATATATATGTAAATAATAAAATGAAATATTATATATTGTAATTGTTAGAATTAATTACGTAAATAATAATAATATATAATCAATATTATTTAGAAAGTATATATACATATAAATAAAGTGTATAGAATATATATTTAGTGATTTCGAAGTTATTTAGTAAACAACGGTAACGCTCAATTGTCATTCAATTGATAGTAAACGAGTTAAAAAGGAACTTATGTGATTTTAAAATAAACGATGATCCGAAAATGAGTTTTATAAATTATAGGCTTATTAAAAATATAATAAATAATGAAACACACCAACTAGGTATAACGTCAAGAATTTTAAAAGGTTTAAAACAATATAGATATATATATAATTTTTATAAATATAAAATTAACCAATCATTGAATCATATTAAACTAAAATACATTGGGTTTTAGATAATAAATAAAAATTAAATACCAACCCGTGACTACACATTTAATACCCGAGTTTATTTAATTATTACACCGTGTTATATCTATACCCGTGATTAACCAGTAAAATACTCGTGACCTTATCTAATCTATTCCAGATTCATTTTATCAAACACCCAATTTTTCTCTCAAGAACACCCACTACTATTCATCATCATCATCAATCATTTATCACTCAAGAACACCTTAAAAACTTGATGGATCATAAAATCGTTTATATATTCGGATTCCTCTCGAAGAGCTCTACACATCCATACCAACAATTTCATGATTTGTGTAAGTTTTAAAAACTCAAATTTTTGGGTTTTCATGTTTTTGTTACATATTAGGGTAGATATAGTGTCTATTGCTCAAGTCTATATGATTATACATGATTGTATGTGTTATATTGCTCGTTTGATGTGTTTATGTTTAATCCCGAATTTGTTTTGTGTGGTTACAGAAACTTAGTTTTCTTGAATGTTAAATATTATGATATGATTAAAATCCTCTCGAAAAATTAATAATTTTAGGCTTTAGATTCGCGTATTTTCATTACCGTATGCTTAAGATATGATTGATTGAAGTTTTTGTGATGAATATGTGATTATGTCGAATTCTGGAAAAATGGACATAGAATTGAATTTTAAACTGATCATAATTGTGTATAAGATTTAAAAACACTCAAGTTAGACTAGGATATCATGCTATTTGGATTTGTAATACTCCCGTTATGCTTAATTGATCGTATATGAAAAACTGATTTGCTCAGTATTATAAAACTGACTTTTAAATTTATTTGAAGTATGATAGTGATTTAGGACTTTGCATATCTGAAAATTTCATATGTTGTAGTTAACGTTTCATCTAGGCCTTGCATCATTTGGATTTGTGAAGCTTGAGTAATGTGCGTGTCGAAATGGTAACCTGCATTCTGTCCAAATCTGTAACGTATGCACCTATAGTTTTATAGTAAGATTTGTACACCTTTTGAGACCTTAGCCTTCTGGATTATCGAACTTTGTATGTTATGTGATAAATTTCTAGTTTATTGAAACCTCTGAAACCCGATACATTGTGCACACTAAGGCCGTAGATTTGGTAACTTCTGAATTAAGCTGAAACAGAATGTCCAATTTGATTGAATAAACTGTACCAATTGGCTAAACAAAAGTTTCTCATTTTTGGATATGTGGTAATTTGACTTGTCCTTGAACTAGGACCACTGACCTAGCTTGATTTGCATGTCCCTAGCTCTGGTTATAGCCATTACGAGATTGGTGCGCAGTCAGAAACTGATTTAGCGAATCATAAATGTACCTCTTCTGAAACCCGACTTGTAGACATCGTATGAGGCCCTGGCTGGACTTTTTAGAATCAATTTTGAGTCTACTTTTGATCTGGAGTTTTCCATGTTACCATGTTTTATGTGTTATGAATTATGTTCGTTGTTTGTATGACGCGCGTGAAAATTTGTGACAATACGTGTTAACTACAAACTAAACAGGCCAATTTGTTTAATTAACTTGAGTTCTGGAAAATGTGGATTTTATATTTGAAAAGTTCATGATTAGTAGTTAAGTTTTCATATAGGTGTTGTATCTTAAAAGTTTCTTAATTTTGAGATAATTGCATGCGAAAATGGACACCCGAACTTGGACCGTCCATTTGGACACTTGACCCGTTTGAGTCTAAAAATGTCAAAATGGATAACGGTCAGCGTAAACAAATCCTATATGTTGATTTAAGTATGCCTGCAAGTTTTGGTGCTTTAAAAATGAGTTTTGGGTCTATTTTGGTTTAAAGAGAGATTTATGACCTATTCGGGTCAAACGTGAATAAATTGACCCATATGCATAATTTTGGAAAACGAAAGTCACCAACACATCTAAAATGTCATTTTTGAGCTGTGATACAAATTTGGTTAACTCAGGTCAGCCGAATTCAAATTTGGATCGTTAACCGAAAGTTTTAGCATTTTTAACAAAAGTGTCAAAAATGACTCTCGAGCCTACTTTGCGGACTCATAAGTTGAAATTGGTTAAGTTTGGATAAAAACCATTAATTGATATTGAAAGTATTTACGAAAAGCTTTAAAATGATATGTTATATGTATGATTTTGTTGAGACTAAACTGGTCTAAAACGAGTACGAAAATGGAACATCAGGGCTGATCCAATGCTGTTAACAACAACAAAACTCAGCATTTAGTGTTTTGAAGGACTGTTTTCGCGAGGTCATAACTTTCAAATTGTAACTCCGTCTTTGTCAAATAAACTGTCTATAGAAAGGTGGGATGACATACTTTCCAACGGTCACGACCCAAAGTATTATATTGGATTTGGTGGGACCTGAAATCAGCTGTAAAGTTACTACATATACATATATGTAAATAATATTGTTTTTACTAAATAAAAATGTATAACTTAAGTTTGACCTATGTTTGACTATTTGACCAACTTGAGTAATATTATGAGATTGTTGACTGGTGTTGACTATGTTGACTGTGTTTGACTTGCGTTTGACTTACATTTGACTTACTTTGACTTTTGTTGACTTTTGCTAAATTTTGCTAAATTTATGAGTAGGACTTGAGCAATAAGACTATACGAACCCTATAGACTGACCTAGCTTATTAGACACTTATTGACCAACATATGTTCTCTAGGTTGGGGTCTACGGTTACTTGCATTCCGATTTTCGGTCACATCTCTGTGATTTATTTCTGAAGTTGTCAGGTGAGTTTCATTTGCCTTTTTACCCTTTATATTTTTGGGCTGAGAATACATGTGCAATTTTTATAAATGATTTACAAAATAGACACAAGTACGTGAAACTACATTCTATGGTTGAATTATCGAAATCGAATATGCCCCTTTTTATTTAGTCTGGTAATCTAAGAATTAGGGAACAGACACCCTAATTGACGCGATTCCTAAAGATAGATCTATCGGGCCCAACAAGCCCCATCCAAAGTACCGGATGCTTTAGTACTTCGAAATTTATATCATGTCCGAAGGAGGATCCCGGAATGATGGGAATATTCTATATGCATATTGTTAATGTCGGTTACCAGGTGTTCAATCCATATGAATGATATTTTTGTCTCTATGCATGGGACGTTTATTTATGAGAATTGGAAATATGAAATCTTGTGGTCTATTAAAATTATGAAATGTTTGTTTATGATAAACTAATGAACTCACCAACCTTTTGGTTGACACTTTAAAGCATGTTTATTCTCAGGTATGAAAGAAATCTTCCGCTGTGCTTTTGCTCATCTTAGAGATATTAATTGGAGTCATTCATGACATATTTCAAAAGACGTTGCATTCGAGTCGTTGAGTTCATCAAGATTATTATTAAGTCAATTATAGTAAGATATATTATGAAATGGTATGCATGTCGTCAACCGTAGATGTAATGAAAGATTGTCTTTTCAAAAATGAATGCAATGTTTGTAAAATGTATTATATAGAGGTCAAGTACCTCGCGATGTAATCAACTGTTGTGAATCGTTCATAATCGATGTGGACTTTGTCCGGATGGATTAGGACGGGTCCTTTCAACTTTGGCCGTGAACTCAAAGTCCTCACTCGTACTTCCATCATTGGTGTCGTGTCCATTTCTCATCTTCATTCAATAAAACGAAAAAGATTTAAACAACGAAATGAAAGGACTTAACACATATGTATATACATATACACCACACTACCCCATCTTGCTCAACAATCATCGTACATCGCTTGTTTGACACGATTTGAACCCGTAACAATGGCAGCTAATCATTGTTACGCGAGCACGTCGCATAATCTTGCAAGTACAACGTCTATCTCGCTTGATGATTGCTAACACAACACAAAACAATTAGCGCAAGGTTAGTTCACATAAACCTAAGCACTAATCAACTCCCGGTCCGACCCGTCTCCTACAAGTCCCGCATAAAGCGCATAAGTCGCCTAAATCCCTTAGACCATGCTCTGATATCACTTGTAACAACCCAAACCAAACCACGAACAAACCCGCTTAAAATGTCACAAAAAAAAAATTTCTCTGTTCAGCTAATGGCGCGGCGCGCCAAATGGGCCTGTCCCATTTTTCCATTTTTGCGAAAAAGATCGGCCACTTCCTGACATAATTAGACAAAACGCTTTTAACCACATATTCAAACATGTAAAACTAACATGATTTAAACATAAAATAAGTTTTACAAAGCGGGGCCCACATCGGCCGTTTTACGAGTTTCATACAAAAGTTTGAGTTTCGACCACATTAAGTTTAACTACCAAACGACACTACGAGCATGGTGTTTGGGTTTAAACTACCCAAGCCTCGGTCAAACTCCAAAAGCTAACACTTCCAAAAGCATCCCCTATCAACAAGCGGGAACTCTACTCCAAAATAATGCCCTTACCCTTGTCCACAACCGAACCTATAAAAAGGTAAACAACGAGAGGGTAAGCAAATCTTAGTGAATGCAATAATTATACATATACATATATAATATATCTACTTGCAAACACTTACACAATACCGTACACAAGCTAGCAATTCGACAACCATGCAAAACATTATGCATATACCAATAACCGCAATTCACATTGTGCTAGCAATAACAAAAGCATATAGTTCATAATTAAGTATGCTAATGCACAATTCATACAACTATGGTTAACCAATCGTAAAAGGAATGGTACTCTAATTTCCCATTGGTGTTCATAACAACCGTTAGTGCACAACACATATATCACTAACCCTTGGACAACACATATCTGTTTATAAATCGTTAGTGTACAACACATATAACACTAAATCGGACAACACATATCCATTCATAAATCATTAGTGTACAACACATATAACACTAAATTGGACAACATATATCCGTTCTTAAAACCGTTAGCGTACAACGCATATATCACTAACTTGGACAACACATATCCATTTCTACAAGTAAACACATCATATACGTACATGTATACTTATTCCGCTCACCTTACGCCTTCGGTGAATCAATAAACCAAGCTTGAATCTTTAAGGTAATGCACCTATTATAATGTACATATAATCAATCAACCATTCAAGTAGGTCAAACTCACAACACTCACCATTACTAAGTCATTTTGACCCATTTGGACACTTACTCTAAAATCGGGTCAACTCATACCAAAACCCTAATATTAGCCAAGATAGGTTTAAAACACACTTCAGCACAAGGTTTATGCATTAATCACAAACATTAACTAACTTAGATCCATTTTGACCCATTTGACCAATTTAAGGTCAACACACCCATTTCGGGTCATTCACTAACCCACACAACGCCCACTTACCTAAATATAGGTGTGCTAGCAATTTTCTAACTAATTTAAGTTCATAAACATCAATCTAACACTTTGAAAACCCTAGTTAGTCATCTTTGAGTCTACATGACCCAATTTCACCCAAAACACCCAATTCACCCACAAATGGGTTTTAAGTTCATCATCTACCCCAAACCCTAACCCTTAATCAAATTAAACAAGGAAATTAAGATTAAAGCATACCACTACACTCAAAATGTAGCTAGGAAGTAGATGAACAACTTTATAACTTGAGCTTAAGCAAGATTCCTTCTTCTTCTTCTTCTCCAAAATGAGTTTTCTCACACTAGGATCTTACTCTCTCTCTAGAATTGAATGGATGAGGTTGAAGTAGATGGAAATAGAGTTAATGAGACTCCAACAACTGATCCCAAGCCTTAAAGTCGGGTCCCATGTGAATTTACCAAAAAGCCCTTAAAATATCTAATTTAAAAGCAAGAGTTGGGCTGTCAGCCCGTAATGGCGCAGCGCGCCATATTTCTGCGCGGCGCGCAGATAGCCTGAGCAGCATTCTTTTCTCTTTTTTAAAATATACAAAGAAACCCCACAATTCATTCAACCTAAATGCACATATGAACAAGGAAATATTCGGGTCTTACAATTCAAGTAGATCCGGGGAAGATAGAGACGGTGAAGAGTTGGAGACAACCGACTACGCCTACGGAGGTCCGAAGTTTTCTCAGATTGGCCGTTTATTATCGTCGGTTTATCCAAGAGTTTTCTAAGATCGCTTCTTCATTGACGAAGTTGACAAGGAAGAACGCGAGATTTATGTGGGAGAACGAGCAAGAAATTGCTTATCAATTGTTAAAAGAGAAGTTGTGTCAAGTTCCGGTGTTAGTTTTGGTGGAAGGGGTGGAAGACATGACGGTTTATTGTGATGCTTCGCTAAATGGGCTCGGGTGTGTTCTAATGCAAAGAGGTAAAGTCATCGCTTATGCCTCTCGACAATTAAAGGAACACGAAACGAGATATCCGACTCACGATCTTGAGTTGGCGGCGGTGGTGCATGCGTTAAAAATTTGGCGCCATTACTTGTATGGTGTCAAGAGTACGATTTATTCGGATCATAAGAGCTTGAAACATCTCTTTAATCAACGAGATTTGAATTATCGTCAACGTAGGTGGATGGATGTGGTGAAAGATTATGATTGTGAAATACTTTATCATCCGGGCAAGGCGAATGTGGTCGCGGATGCGTTAAGTCGAAAGAGTCATCACCCGGCGTTATGAGTGGGATTGTTACGTATGATTATTACTAACGATTTTCTTGAAAAACTTGGTGTGACTCAAATAGAGGCATACGTTCACAACAAGCATGCAGAACGAATCGTGGGGCAATCGGAGTTCATTACCATGGGCTCGCATGGTTTGTTGTCTTTTCAAGGAAGAGTGTAGGTGCCTAAGATGGGTGATTATCGACAAGTGCTACTTGATGAAGCAAATAAGTCAAAGTATTCCATTCATCCGGGGGCGACGAAAATGTATCATGATTTGCGAAAGGATTATTGGTGGCCGGGCATGAAACGTGATGTTGTGAAGTATGTTGAGCAATGCGTCACGTGTTTGCAAGTAAAAGCCGAACACCAAAAGTCGTATGGTAAGTTACAACCGTTAGAAATCCCAAAATGGAAATGGGAACACATTACCATGGATTTCATCACAAAGTTACCTAAGACGGCGAGGACCCAATTTGATTCGATTTGGGTTATAGTTGATCGATTGACGAAAAGTGCTTTGTTTCTTCCCATTCGGGAAGCGATATCGTCGGAGACTTTGGCTAAGTTGTTCATCAAGGAAGTCATCTCTCGACACGGTGTTCCTATATCTATTATTTCAGATCGAGATACCAGTTTTACATCTCGGTTTTGGGAAAAGTTTCACGAAGATATGGGTACACAATTGAAATTGAGCACGGCGTATCATCCTCAAACGGCCGGTCAAACCGAACGTACGAATCAAACATTGGAGGATATGTTACGGGCGTGTATTATTGATTTTGGTGGTAGTTGGGACGAGCACTTACCTTTGGTGGAATTCTCGTACAATAATAGTTATCATACTAGTATCGGGATGCCACCTTACGAGATGCTTTATGGGCGAAGATGTCGAACTCCAATTTATTGGGGTGAAGTGGGACAAAAGGAAATCGGGAGTACCGATTTGGTTTTAGAGACGAATAGCAAGATTGATATGATTCGGGATCATTTGAAAAAGGCTCAAGATAGACAAAATTCGTATGCCGACAAACGTAGGCGAATGATCGAATTTCAGGAGGGTGACATGGTGATGCTTAAGGTTTCGCCATAGAAAGGCATTATTCGGTTTAGAAAACGGGGAAAATTAGCTCCTCGGTTTGTTGGGCCATTTAAGGTTTTAGCTCGTGTTGGTGAAGTCGCGTATCATTTGGAATTACTCGAAGAGCTTGCGGGGATTCATAATACTTTTCATGTTTCCCATCTCCGTAAGTGTCTTGCGGATGATTCATCTTGGGTGCCATTAGACGAGATTGCGCTAAATAATAAGTTAGAGTATATTGAGGAACCGATTGCCATACTTGATGAGAAGGTCAAAAGGTTGAGACATAAAGGGGTTAGGACTTTTAAAGTCCAATGGCGTCGTAGTAAAGGTTTCGAGTTTACTTGGGAGCCCAAAGAATTTGTGTTGGTGTATCTTCCCTCTTGTCATGCGGCTTGGATCGCGAGGACGCGCTCCGATTCAAGTAGGGGGGAGTTGTAAGACCCGATTATTTGTAGTGTACATATGTGTAATTAGGTTGAATGAATTGTGGGGTTTCTTTGTATGTTTTTAAAAAAAAAGAGAAAAGATTTTTGCCCAGGCTATCTGTGCACCGCGCAGAATTATGGCGCACCGCGCCATATGCTGTGACAGCTCACCCTTCTCTTTTAATTAGATATTTTGAGGGAAAATTGGTAAATTCACTAAAGGGCCGACTTTAAGGCTCTAGATTCAGTTTGGTGAGCCTCATAACACCATTTTCACCTACTTCACCTCTTCCAAATTAATTTAGTGAGAGAAAGGGTTTTCTAGAGTGAGAGAACTCAAATCAAGGAAGAAGAAGCCGATTTCGGGTCTAAGTGCAAGCTTTAAAGTTGTTCATCTATCCTATAGCTACGTTTTGATTGTAGTGGTATGCTCTAATCTTGATTTTCTAATTTAATTTTGTGAAAGGGTTAGTGTTAGGGTTAATGGTGAACTTAAAACCCACTTTGTTAGTAAATTGGGTGTTTTGGGTGAATTTGGGTCATGTAGACCTAAAGATGATTAACTAGGGTTTTTCAAAGTATTAATTGATATTTGAGAGCTTAAATTTGTTAGTTAGTTACTAGCACACCTATATCTAAGTAAATGGGTGTTTTGTGGGTTAGTGGATGACCCAAAATGGGTATGTTGACTTTAAAATGGTCAAATGGGTTATAATGGACCTAAGTTGGTTAATGGTTGTGAAAGATGCATAAACTTTGTATTGAAATGTGTTTTAAACCTATCTTGGCTAATTTTAAGGTTTTGGTGTAAGTTAACCCAATTTTAGGGTTAAGGGTGTAAATGGATCGAAATTGCACCTTAGGTCAAAATGGTACTAGAATGAAGTTAGTGGTTGACCACCTTGAATGAATGATTGATATGTGCATAATGTAATAGGTGCGTTACATTGAAGTTGAAAGCTCGGTTATCTCTTGCCAAGACTTTGAGGTGAGTGGAATATCTATATATGTATGTATATGATTTATGTGCCGTATTAATGGTGTCACATAGCCGTTTTGTGACCATAGTTGTGTGACATAGCCGTTTTTGTCCACGTTTAATATTTATGCACATAGCCGTGTTTGTGCATATAGTGGCGAGTAATAGCCGTGTTTTACTCCCACGCTGTTATCCGTTTTATTTGTGCACCTAGCCGTGTTTGTATACATGATTGTGAGTAATAGCCGTGTTTTACTCACACATTGATCAAGTGATGCCATAGCCATTTTTGGAACACTTGGGGGGTGATGCCATAGCCGTTTTTGGAACACCTCAGGGGGTTAGTATACCATAGCCGTGTTTGGGAGCTAACGGTTGTTATGAACATCGATGACTTGTTTCGCGAAGTCATTCCCTTGCGAAGAACTTGGTTAACCATGGTTTATAGTTGTTGACGTTAGCATTTAATTATTATTATGAATATTATGCTATTGATGTTGCTAGTTGTACGAATTGACGATACTAGCTTGTTTATTGAGATGTTATGCGTTTGTATGCGTTATATGATATCGTGGATGCGAGTAGGTAAGTCTTATATGCATGCATATATTTATTCTACTCACTAAGCATTAGCTTAGCTTCTCGTTGTTTACCATTTTATAGGTTCCGGCGTGGATAAGGGTAAGGGCATACGGTTGGATTAAAGATCCCGCTTATTATTAGGGGACGCATTTTGGATGTGTTAGCTTTTGGAGTTTGACCATGACTTGGGTAGTTTAATCCCAAACACCATGCTCATCGTGTCGTTTCGTACTTAAAATTTTTGGTGGTCGAAACTCACGTTATGTATTAAACTCGTAAAACCGTCGATGTGGGCCCCGCTTTGTAAAACTTATTTTATGATTGAATAGTGTTAGTTTTACATATTTGAATATGTTATTAAAAGCGTTTTGTCTAATTATGTTGGGAAGTCGCCAATCTTTTTCGTGTTTCAAGACTTTTTGGACAGACTAGTTTTGCGCGCCTCGCGGGGTTCTGGCGCGCCGCGCCAGTAGCTGAACAAACAAATTTTTTTGTTGTTGATATTTTCCGCGGGTTCGATTGTGGTTTGGTTTGGGTTGTTACAAGATCCATCGTTTCTTCCATTTATATTACAATTTAATGGGTAAAACAAATTTATACATTCCAAAGCAAAAGTACCTGCAATAAACTTCGCACAAACATGTGATAACAGTTCAAATATATTGACAAATCTCCTTACACTTAGCTTTTTTTCTTGAATCTTTTTATTCCTGATTTAATCAAATAAATTCATAAATTTGATAGTTTTTCAGTTTATGTTCTCCTTGAGGTAACAATAATTTCGATATTAATACCTAGTTTTATCATTTATAAATATATTAAACAAGATTTGAATTCATTTAGTTAAAAATTTTTAAAATTTTCACAAAATTTAGAAAATAAGTCAAGTGTATAAATCCGAGAGAATTTATAATCCCTCCCCACACTTGAGATCATGCAATGCCCTCAATTACAATGAAATCAGAAAAGATAAAATACAAGAGGGCAATTAGTATAGAAAGGGAGTTAAAACATCTTTAATTAAAAAGCTGTAACTTAATACCAGTAAAATGCGTCTTTTACCCTTATATAAACTACAAACATATATACATATTTTTGAAGTTTGGTATATTACCCCACATTCATATAATATTTTTGGCATACTTTAGATCAATAATATTAAAATAATGATAATAAAAATTTTCGCCTCGTCCTTGGGTAAAGCAATTTCGGTTCTACGACCTAGTGTTTAACTCACGACGAATTTTAGAAATCATTTTTTTAAACTTAATGAAATAAAGTAAATTTTGTTTTTAAATTCACACAAAACTTAAATTTAAAAAGCATATTAATTTCATACAAAACTTAAAAAAAATTCAGAATGGAGGGAGAAGACTAGTTCTTTAGTGTCTGCTAGGGAAAGACCAATCGGGCTCCACTCTTGGAATATTTTGAAACGTTTTAAGAAGGCGAGTGGTTAGCTAAAATTACCCTGTATTCATTTGTACTTAGGGTAGAATATGATGTCATCTCTTTCAGTGTTGTTGAACCCTTCATAATAGAATTTAAGTCTATGACCATTCACATTAAAAGTACCACCATTCTTGCCATATAACTTTACGTATCCAAATGGAAATGCGTGTTTTACTTCATACGGTCCCGTCCATCGGGACTTAAGTTTCCCAGGTGAAAACTTAAAACGTGATTGAAAAACTAGAACTTTGTCCCCTGGTTCAAATGTTTTCTTCTCTTTTAAGCGAGCATCGTGCCATTTCTTAGTTTTCTCTTTGTAAGATCTCGAGTTTTCATATGCTTGAAGTCTTAGCTCATCTAATTCATGCAATTGTAAAAATCGATTTTCTCCGGCTACCACAAGGTCTTATTACATTCTTTTAGTGCCCAATACGCCTTGTGTTCAACCTCGACAGAACGCCTTACCATATATTAATCGGAAAGAAGTGGTACCAATGGGCGTTTTGAATGCGGTTCTAAATGCCCACAGCGCATCATCTAGCTTTCGATGCCAGATTTTTGAATTATTCTTAACTGTTCTTTCTAAAATTCGTTTAAGACCTCGATTTGTGTTTTTAACTTGGCCACTCGTTTGAGGGTGGTAAGAAGTTGAGAAACGATGATTAACTCCGTACTTTTTAAGCACTTTCTCGAGTAATTGATTTGTAAAATGAGTTCCACGATCACTGATTAATGATTTTGGAATCCCGAAACGCGAGAAAAGGTTTTTAAGAAAGCTGACAACAACTCAAGCATCGTTAGTGGGTAGGGCTTTTGCTTCAGCCCATTTAGAAACGTAATCGACTACTGCGAGAATGTATTTGCATTTGTTAGAGGCGGGGAATGGACCCATGAAGTCAATACCCCAAATGTCAAATACTTCGCATACTAGGATGCTTTATTGTGGCATTTCGTCTCTCTTGGAGATATTTCCAGATCTTTGACAAGCGTTGATAGTGCTCCAAATGAACATATATTTAGTAGCAATATCCTCCCAATATGTAAATTATTTAGTTGTAATTGTCCTATTTTAAGTTGTAATCGTTTATATTAAATAAGTGCGAAGACAAAAGGCGAACACGAAGATTTGAAGATGCAAACGTCCAAAAAGCTCAAATGTACAAGATACAATCCAAGTGGTTCAATTTATTGATGAGAAACGTCTAAAAATGACAAAAGTACAAGTTGCGGAACGCAAAGTACAAGATATTAAATTATACGAAAAGGCTTTCGAAAATCCGGAACCTGGACATGAGTCAACTCTCAACGCGCGACGCAACGGTGCAAAAATTACAAGTCTACTATGCACAAGAATATAATATAATATATAAATAATTATATTAATTATTTATATTTTATATTTATATATTTATTATGTCGACAAGCTAGGAGCCAAAAGTTTGTGAGCTGGAAAATCAAACTCCACGACTCGCGGAGTTTGAAGGCCAAAAACTCCACGACTCGTGGAGTTTGAAAAATCAGAAATCCCTATAAAAGGCCACGAATTCTGCAAGTTTAAAAAACATATTAATAATAATACTCCGTAGTATAAGATAAATAAATATATATATATAATATATAATATATATATATATATATATATATGTATATATATATATATATATATGTATATATATATATATATATGTATATATATATATATATATATATATATATATATATATATATATAGTATAGATTAGTGTTATATTAGATTAGTTTGGGTTATGTAAAAGTTATTTTTACGGGTTTTAAAGTCGGAGCTCTGTCCGTGTACTACTACGCGATAAATAATCAATGTAAGCTATGTTCTCCTTTTTAAATTAAATGTCTCGTACTTAAGTTATTATTATGCTTATTTGAGCCGAAGTAATCATGATGTTGAGCTAAATATTAAAGACGGGGTAATTGGATTTTGTACCATAATTGGGGTTTGGACAAAAGAACGACACTTGTGGAAATTAGACTATGGGCTATTAATGGGCTTTATATTTGTTTAACTAAATGATAGTTTTTTAATTTTAATATAAAGATTTACAATTGGACGTCCCTATAAATAACCATATACACTCGATCGGACACGATGAGCGGGGTATTTATATGTACGAATAATCGTTCATTTAACCGGACACGGGAATGGATTAATAGTCTATGGAATTATTAAAACAGGGGTGAAATTATGTACAAGGACACTTGGCATAATTGATAACAAAGTATTAAAACCTTGGGTTACACGCAGTCGATATCCTGGTGTAATTATTAAACAAAGTATTAAAACCTTGTTACAGTTTAAGTCCCCAATTAGTTGGAATATTTAACTTCGGGTATAAGGATAATTTGACGAGGACACTCGCACTTTATATTTATGACTGATGGACCGTTATGGACAAAAACCAGATGGACTTATCAAATAATCCAGGACAAAGGACAATTAACCCAGGATAATAAATAATCAACACGTCAAACATCATGGTTACGGAAGCTTAAATAAGCATAATATATTTTATTTCATTTTTCCTCGTACTTTTATTTATTGTCATTTTAATTATTGTTATTTAATTTATATTGTTATTTAAATATCGTCATTTACTATACGCTTCGTTTAAAATATAAATCGACAAACCGGTCATTAAACGGTAAACCCCCTTTTATATATTATTATATATAATTATATATATTTTGTACAAATATAGTTGTTTAAAAATATAGTGTGCAATAAGCCCGCTCCCTGTGGAACGAACCGGACTTACTAAAAACTATACTACTCTACGATTAGGTACACTGCCTATAGTGTTGTAGCAAGGTTTAGGTATATCCTATTTATAAATAAATAATTAAAACTTGTCATATTTTGTGTAAAATTTTATCGTATTTAATAGTTTTTCCTAGTAAAATATAAACTATTTCGAAACGCTGCCGGGGACTCGGGGACTCGGCGACTCGGCGAAACGCTGTAAATAACCATATACACTCGATCAAATTTTTGGCGCCGCTGCCGGGGACTCGGCGAAACGCTGTAATTTTTAATTTATTTTTCTATAAATATATTTATATATCATTTTAGAAAAACAATATAAAATTTAAAAAAAAAACGTCTTTCAAACTCCATGACTCGCGGAGTTTGCAGGCTTAAAACTCCACGACTCGCGGAGCCACCCTGACAGGAGCACCCAGGAACCCTACTTCGCATTTATTACGGAATAATATTAATTATTATTATTTTAAAACCCTAATTAGGTTTAATTAATTTAATATTTAATTTTTAGTTTTAATTAAATTTGTAATAATTACTTTTAATTAGTTTTATTATATATAAAAATTAATACTTTTATAAAATAAAAATATAAAAATAATATTTTTATAAAAATTGTACTTTTTACAACTTTAAGTTTATTTTTATATTTTGTATTTTTTTAGTGTAATATTTGTATCTTTATTGTTCGTAGCTAGTTTTAAGTTCTAGTATTTTGCCGTAGCTTATTTTTATTTTTAGATTTTTAGGCTTTGCCGTTAAATCCCTTAAGTGCTGTTTCTTTAGACTAAGATTTAGGTGCTTTAGAATTTTGCGACGATTTTAAAATTTTAGTGCCTTTAAGTCACGACTCGCTACTTTCTTATTTTTATTTTTCGACGTTTTTTGACGCGCATTATTTTTCTTTCTTATTTCTCGACGCTTTAGTTTTTAGGACTTAGAAATTTTCTCTATTTCTTATCTAATATCTCAAACGGAAAGAAAAATTATTTAAGTGGTTAAATTAATGGACGTTGACAATTTTCTGCTTCGTAGTAATAGTTGGATTTGTTAGTGGCTGAGTTGTGAGCTTCCGATTTAAAGGGTTCTGGCTCCCTGCTGCATCTTTTGGCTATTCGAAACGTGGGCAAAAGCAGAAAAGTCTATTAATTGGACAACTTATATAAGTTTTTCTATTTTTATAACTAATAGGATAATTAGTAAATGCACCACATTGTAGCTAAAATTTGGCCTTCGCAATAAAATGGAAAATTTTGAAAACAAGGCTATGGAAACTCTTTTTGATATCGAAAATCAATTAAATTAATACTCTCAAACGGGTGTTGATGACAATTCGTTCGGTCAATCTTGGATCACGAATGACGAAACAATAACTGGTTGTGAAATCTGTGGAGATTATCACTCAACATGGGAATGTTATTATTACGTTCCTATGGAAAATTACGCACCCACGGAACCTGAATGGAATGATTATGAAGAATACAATTCAAATTGGGATTATTCTCAAGAATATTTCCAAACTCAACAACCAATAGACGAGGAAAATTACGTGTCTGAAAATTTATTAGACAATATGAAAATCAAACTCGAAGAACTCAATGCTCAAAATGAACAAATGAGAGAGTTTGTAAACCGGCAAGCTGAAACTCTATCAGACTACACACCTGTTGATCTGAGGATTCGTGTGCAAGAAAATCTCATATCATCGAATTTTGATGAATTCGATAGCTCCGAAATCACCAACTATCCCGATGATACTTTTTATTCAATCTTACCAATTTCACAACATATCGACACATTAGCCTCTATCGACGAAATCATCGATCCATCAATGGATAAAGAAGAAGTAAGGGTGACAAATTGGTACTCTTGGGAATATGATAACGTTGAAAATTTTACCCCCGAGGCAAAACCAAACTTCACCATTCTACAACCTTCCAACCCAATATTCTCAATAGACGAGTCATCCACCGGAAATGAACTATGAGCTGTAATAGATAATGACACCTCGAATTTCACCCAATTGAGTAATAGAGGTGAAAACTTTGATCCTGAGAATAAAAGGAAGGAAATATTAGGAATTGTCCACCCTATAGAAATAAGTATGTCGGTGTATATCGATCCATTTGACCAAAAACCAGAAAAGAGACATATCCATTTACTAAAAGCTACACTTAAAAAAGAATTAAGTAGTGACAATCGGGCGAGTCTAAACTTTAAACCCATTGATATAATATACACCACCCGAGATGTAAATAACTGGCTCACTACTCTAATTCGTGGAACTCATTCTACCGACTTCACATGTCGTCAGCTAAGTGTGGGGAAGTCTAACCCCACTTAACGTTAAATTCGGGGTTCGGGTTAGTGCATAACTCGTTAATAAAAATGCATGATAATTTAGGGTAAAATACATATATTCAAAGATTAGCAAACAGTTCAGAAAAGCAACCGTTTTTGAAGAAAAATATGTGTGATAAAACAAGAAGGAATGAACGATGAGGCGCGCCATCTATCATTTGACGAGCTTTGTAATTACAAACTGGGTATTTTCAATCACTTTTCTACACTAATCACCCTCATGAATTTATAATTAGAGTCTGATTTCATGCAAATGAGGGCATTGCATGATCTCAAGTGTGGGGAAGAGTTATAAATTCTCTCGGGTTTATACACCAAATTTTATGAAAATTTAAAAAATTTTCAACTAAATGAATTTAAAATCATCTTTATATATATTTATGAACGGTGAAAATTAGGTGTTAATACCGAAATTATCGTTACCTCGGAAAGGACATAAATTGAGAAACACCCTAAAATGCTTGAATTTATTTATTTAAGAATAAAAAGGCAAAGAAAGAAACTAAGTGTGGGGAGAATGTACCTAGTTATTCAATTAAAAACTATCTAGCACATGTTTCTGTAAAGTTTATTGCAGGTGCTTTTGTTTTGGACTAAATTAACTATTTTACCCGATGAAAGAAAAGAAAAGATGGATCTACACGATGAATCAATTCCATCATTAAAAGGAAGTAAAGTCTTCCGAAAAAGACACGCGCTTCTTGATTTAGGTCAAGAAGTTGTCGTCCAGACCAGCTGTAGGTTGACGAAAAATCTAGAAAAGTCATCACTAAAATCAGCAGGAAATCCACGGACCTCAGCATCAAACAGGTCGCCAAGTGGTCAGATTTATCCTAACCATGAGAAGGATTTATCTCGTACAATGGGGGGACACCGTGCAAATTAGCTTGATAAGACTAATGAATCAGATCCCCAGAAAGGATAATCTCCTTAAAGATTAAAAATTAGCTTTTAAGCATGATATTACTCAATCCTTGAGATTGACCTTAAAGATTGAGAATTACAAACTCATGGAATTAAATGATATCTAAACTCGAGCTTGAACGAGAAAATATTTTGATCAAAATTACAAACCGATTTGTTTTCTGAAAACCTATTTTCAATGCGTTCATTACCATTGAACGTAAAATCCTAGGAATTCACCTGAAATTCATTAGGTCACCTGAACCAAATCGGGTGTCAACTGTAAGAACGGTGGTTGCATAGCATGGTCAAAGACAGGACCTTGTGCCAGACCGGAAAATTATAAGGGTGAGCTTTACTATTGCTCCTACAAAGGATAGTAATTGCGTCCGACACGTTATAGACCATAATCAAAAGCAAGTCACGGGACATTGCCTTAACAGTTGCTTGTTCATCGCTTTCCCTTACAACCGGACGGTAGTTTACCGAAAGGTAATATACGAGACAACTAAACTGGACGTGTTGCTTTCCTAATACAAGGTTAGCAAGTGGGTAACACAAAACCACAAGTGTTGAGCTAAAATTTTCAAATCTGAAACCCACACAACCCACAAAAATATTTTGCAAACACCGGTGAAGGGTTATTCCGGAAAACTTGTCTAGGGTAAAAGCTAGATTGAATTTTCAAAAGATCAAATGTTTTCATAAAGATCCAATTTTCTAACGGATCTAAATTTTCATAGTCATGTGGGACTGTAAACCGCCATTCAAATGTGCACTTTGCTTTGGAAACCGAAAGTAAATCGGCTATTTGATTGCAAGTGTCGTTGACCTAAACCCGAGGCAACTGTGGATGACACACCCACCTTTAACCATGGTTCTATCGTCACTATCATTGTTTATTCCGCCGTATCAAAATCACTGATGTATAAAGTGTGAGAATAAAAAAGTGATTCGAGTGAAGTGTGATTTTATTTTAAGTTATGTATTGCTTGAGGACAAGCAACGTTCAAGTGTGGGGATATTTGATAGTGCTCCAAATGAACATATATTTAGTAGCAATATCCTCCCAATATGTAAATTATTTAGTTGTAATTGTCCTATTTTAAGTTGTAATTGTTTATATTAAATAAGTGCGAAGACAAAATGCGAAAACGAAGATTTGAAGACGCAAACGTCCAAAAAGCTCAAATGTACAAGATACAATCCAAGTGGTTCAATTTATTGATGAGAAACGTCTAAAAATGACAAAAGTACAAGTTGCGGAACGCAAAGTACAAGATATTAAATTATACGAAAAGGCGTTCGAAAATCCGAAACCGGGACATGAGTCAATTCTCAACGCGCGACGCAACGGTGCAAAAATTACAAGTCTACTATGCACAAGAATATAATATAATATATAAATAATTATATTAATTATTTATATTTTATATTTATATATTTATTATGTCGACAAGCTAGGAGCCAAAAGTTTGTGAGCTGGAAAATCAAACTCCACGACTCGCGGAGTTTGAAGGCCAAAAACTCCACGACTCGTGGAGTTTGAAAAATCAGAAATCCCTATAAAAGGCAACGAATTCTGCAAGTTTAAAAAACATATTAATAATAATACTCCGTAGTATAAGATAAATAAATAAATAAATATATATATATATATATATATATATATATATATATATATATATATATATATATATATATATATATATATATATATATATATAGTATAGATTAGTGTTATATTAGATTAGTTTGGGTTATGTAAAAGTTATTTTTACGGGTTTTAAAGTCGGAGCTCTGTCCGTGTACTACTACGCGATAAATAATCAATGTAAGCTATGTTCTCCTTTTTAAATTAAATGTCTCGTACTTAAGTTATTATTATGCTTATTTGAGCCGAAGTAATCATGATGTTGAGCTAAATATTAAAGACGAGGTAATTGGGTTTTGTACCATAATTGGGGTTTGGACAAAAGAAAGACACTTGTGGAAATTAGACTATGGGCTATTAATGGGCTTTATATTTGTTTAACTAAATGAGAGTTTGTTAATTTTAATATAAAGATTTACAATTGGAGTCCCTATAAATAACCATATACACTCGATCGGACACGATGGGCGGGGTATTTATATGTACGAATAATCGTTCATTTAACCGGACACGGGAATGGATTAATAGTCTATGGAATTATTAAAACAGGGGTGAAATTATGTACAAGGACACTTGGCATAATTGATAACAAAGTATTAAAACCTTGGGTTACACGCAGTCGATATCCTGGTGTAATTATTAAACAAAGTATTAAAACCTTGTTACAGTTTAAGTCCTCAATTAGTTGGAATATTTAACTTCGGGTATAAGGATAATTTGACGAGGACACTCGCACTTTATATTTATGACTGATGGACCGTTATGGACAAAAACCAGATGGACTTATCAAATAATCCAGGACAAAGGACAATTAACCCAGGGTAATAAATAATCAAAACGTCAAACATTATGGTTACGGAAGCTTAAATAAGCATAATATATTTTATTTCATTTTTCCTCGTACTTTTATTTATTGTCATTTTAATTATTGTTATTTATTTTATATTGTTATTTAAATATCGTCATTTACTATACGCTTCATTTAAAATATAAATCGACAAACCGGTCATTAAACGGTAAACCCCCTTTTATATATTATTATATATAATTATATATATTTTGTACAAATATAGTTGTTTAAAAATATAGTGTGCAATAAGCCCGCTCCCTGTGGAACGAACCGGACTTACTAAAAACTATACTACTCTACGATTAGGTACACTGCCTATAGTGTTGTAGCAAGGTTTAGGTATATCCCATTTGTAAATAAATAATTAAAACTTGTCATATTTTGTGTAAAATTGTATCGTATTTAATAGTTTTTTCTAGTAAAATATAAACTATTTCGTACCCCCACGCTACGACATCAAGCGTCACAGGTTTTTACCATGTTGTAAGAATCTTTGAAAATAGTAGGCCAGTAAAAACCTGAGTCAAAGACCTTCTTAGCTGTATAGCTTGGTTCGAAATGTCCACCAACCGGTCCTTGATGACAGTTTTCTAGAATTTGTTGCACTTCTTTGCCATATACACATCGACGAATAACTTGATCTGCTCTTATACGAAAGAGATTAGGGCTTTCCCAGTAGTAAAACTTCAGATCAGCGAAAAATTTCTTCTTTTGCTGATAAGTTTGATTTTTAACAAGAATTCCTGCGGCTAGATAATTGGCAAAGTCCGCAAACCATGGAATTTCTTCTTCCGTTTCAATTTTCATTAGGAACTCGTCTGGAAAAGTATCATGAATAACAGATTCGTCGAGTGTTTCTAAGTTAGGATTTTCAAGACGGGACAAGTGATTCGCAGCGAGATTTTCAGCACCCTTTTTATCCTTGATTTCAATGTTGAATTCTTGTAGGAGAAGAATCCAACAAATGAGTTTAGGTTTAGCATCTTGCTTTTTGAATAAGTACTTTAGTGCTGAATGGTCGGTATAAACAATTGTTTTAGATAACACTAGGTAAGATCTAAACTTATCGAAAGTAAAAACTACTGCAAGAAGCTCCTTCTCAGTAGTTATGTAATTCAACTGAGCTCTTGTAAGTGTTTTACTTGCGTAGTAGATTGGTTGAAATTTGTTATCTTGACGTTGACCTAAAACAGCTCCCAGCGCGAAATCACTAGCATCACACATTAGCTCGAAAGGTTTGGACCAGTCGGGTGATACCATAGTGGGTGCATTCGTAAGTTTCTCTTTCAGAATGGAGAAAGCATTTAGACATTCATCGTTGAAATCGAATGTACTGTCTTTCTCAAGAAGTTTAGTCTTGGGTCGAGTGATTTTGGAAAAGTCCTTTATGAATCGCCGATAGAATCCCGCATGACCAAGGAAACTACGAATTCCTTTAACATTGGTTGGAGGAGGAAGTTTTGAAATAACGTCGATCTTAGCTTTTTCTACTTCCATTCCAGCTCGAGAAATCTTGTGTCCTAAAACAATGCCTTCCTTCACCATGAAGTGGCATTTCTCCCAGTTTAAAACAAGATTTGATTCTTCACAATGAATTAGCATTCGTTCAAGGTTTGAGAGACATGAGTTGAAGGAGTCTCCAAAAACAGAGAAATCATCCATAAAGACTTCTATACTTTCTTCAATCATGTCATGAAAAATTGCCATCATACACCTTTGGAAGGTGCCTGGTGCGTTGCATAATCCGAATGGCATTCGTCGGTAAGCAAAAGTACCAAGTGGACAAGTAAATGTGGTCTTGTCTTGATCTTTTGGATCAATTGGAATTTAAAAATAACCGGAGAATCCATCAAGGAAATAGTAGTAATCTTTTCCCGCCAAACGTTCTAGCATTTGGTCGATAAATGGTAGCCGGAAATGATCTTTCCTTGTGGCGTCGTTTAGACGACGATAGTCTATACAGACTCTCCACCCAGTGACTGTTCTTGTAAGAACGAGTTCGTCTTTATCATTTAGAATAACAGTCGTACCTCCTTTCTTGGGTACTACTTGCACAGGACTAACCCACGGGCTATCGGATATAGGGTAAATTAACCCGGCATCTGAAATGTCCCGTTCTTATTGATTAAAAACGTTCCATATTAATTGATTTCGTTGCGAGGTTTTGACCTCTATATGAGACGTTTTTCAAAGAATGCATTCATTTTTAAAACAAACCATAACCTTTATTTCATAGATAAAGGTTTTAAAAAGCTTTACGTAGATTATCAAATAATGATAATCTAAAATATCCTGTTTACAGACGACCATTACATAATGGTTTACAATACAAATATGTTACAACAAAATAAGTTTCTTGAATGCAGTTTTTACACAATATCATACAAGCATGGACTCCAAATCTCGTCCTTATTTAAGTATGCGACAGCGGAAGCTCTTAATAATCACCTGAGAATAAACATGCTTAAAACGTCAACAAAAATGTTGGTGAGTTATAGGTTTAACCTATATATATCAAATCATAATAATAGACCACAAGATTTTATATTTCAATACACATCCCATACATAGAGATAAAAATCATTCATATGGTGAACACCTGGTAACCGACATTAACAAGATGCATATATAAGAATATCCCCATCATTCCGGGACACCCTTCGGATATGATATAAACTTCGAAGTACTAAAGCATCCGGTACTTTGGATGGGGTTTGTTAGGCCCAATAGATCTATCTTTAGGATTCGCGTCAATTAGGGTGTCTGTTCCCTAATTCTTAGATTACTAGACTTAATAAAAAGGTGCATATTCGATTTCGATAATTCAACCATAGAATGTAGTTTCACGTACTTGTGTCTATTTTGTAAATCATTTATAAAACCTGCATTTATTCTCATCCCAAAAATATTAGATTTTAAAAATGGGACTATAACTCACTTTCACAGATTTTTACTTCGTCGGGAAGTAAGACTTGGCCACTGGTTGATTCACGAACCTATAACAATATATACATATATATCAAAGTATGTTCAAAATATATTTACAACACTTTTAATATATTTTGATGTTTTAAGTTTATTAAGTCAGCTGTCCTCGTTAGTAACCTACAACTAGTTGTCCACAGTTAGATGTACAGAAATAAATCGATAAATATTATCTTGAATCAATCCACGACCCAGTGTATACGTATCTCAGTATTGATCACAACTCAAACTATATATATTTTGGAATCAACCTCAACCCTGTATAGCTAACTCCAACATTCACATATAGAGTGTCTATGGTTGTTCTGAAATATATATAGATGTGTCGACATGATAGGTCGAAATATTGTATACGTGTCTATGGTATCTCAAGATTACATAATATACAATACAAGTTGATTAAGTTATGGTTGGAATAGATTTGTTACCAATTTTCACGTAGCTAAAATGAGAAAAATTATCCAATCTTGTTTTACCCATAACTTCTTCATTTTAAATCCGTTTTGAGTGAATCAAATTGCTATGGTTTCATATTGAACTCTATTTTATGAATCTAAACATAAAAAGTATAGGTTTATAGTCGGAAAAATAAGTTACAAGTCGTTTTTGTAAAGGTAGTCATTTCAGTCGAAAGAACGACGTCTAGATGACCATTTTAGAAAACATACTTCCACTTTGAGTTTAACCATAATTTTTGGATATAGTTTCATGTTCATAATAAAAATCATTTTCTCAGAATAACAACTTTTAAATCAAAGTTTATCATAGTTTTTAATTAACTAACCCAAAACAGCCCGCGGTGTTACTACGACGGCGTAAATCCGATTTTACGATGTTTTTCGTGTTTCCAGGTTTTAAATCATTAAGTTAGCATATCATATAGATATAGAACATGTGTTTAGTTGATTTTAAAATTCAAGTTAGAAGGATTAACTTTTGTTTGCGAACAAGTTTAGAATTAACTAAACTATGTTCTAGTGATTACAAGTTTAAACCTTCGAATAAGATAGCTTTATATGTATGAATCGAATGATGTTATGAACATCATTACTACCTTAAGTTCCTTGGATAAACCTACTGGAAAAGAGAAAAATGGATCTAGCTTCAACGGATCCTTGGATGGCTCGAAGTTCTTGAAGCAGAATCATGACACGAAAACAAGTTCAAGTAAGATCATCACTTGAAATAAGATTGTTATAGTTATAGAAATTGAACCAAAGTTTGAATATGATTATTACCTTGTATTAGAATGATAACCTACTGTAAGAAACAAAGATTTCTTGAGGTTGGATGATCACCTTACAAGATTGGAAGTGAGCTAGCAAACTTGAAAGTATTCTTGATTTTATGTAACTAGAACTTGTAAAATATATGAAGAACACTTAGAACTTGAAGATAGAACTTGAGAGAGATCAATTAGATGAAGAAAATTGAAGAATGAAAGTGTTTGTAGGTGTTTTTGGTCGTTGGTGTATGGATTAGATATAAAGGATATGTAATTTTGTTTTCATGTAAATAAGTCATGAATGATTACTCATATTTTTGTAATTTTATGAGATATTTCATGCTAGTTGCCAAATGATGGTTCCCACATGTGTTAGGTGACTCACATGGGCTGCTAAGAGCTGATCATTGGAGTGTATATACTAATAGTATGTACATCTAAAAGCTGTGTATTGTACGAGTACGAATACGGGTGCATACGAGTAGAATTGTTGATGAAACTGAACGAGGATGTAATTGTAAGCATTTTTGTTAAGTAGAAGTATTTTGATAAGTGTCTTGAAGTCTTTCAAAAGTGTATGAATACATATTAAAACACTACATGTATATACATTTTAACTGAGTCGTTAAGTCATCGTTAGTCGTTACATGTAAATGTTGTTTTGAAACCTTTAGGTTAACGATCTTGTTGAATGTTGTTAACCCATTGTTTATTATAACAAATGAGATGTTAAATTGTTATATTATCATGATATTATGATATATAATATATCTCAGTATGATGTATATACAGTTAAATGTCGTTACAACGATAATCGTTACATATATGTCTCGTTTCGAAATCATTAAGTTAGTAGTCTTATTTTTACATATGTATTTCATTGTTAATACACTTAATAATATATTTACTTATCATTTAACATAATTAACCAAGTGTATCAATATCTTAATATGATTCATATGTACCTAGTAAGACGTTGTTATAACGATAATCGTTATATATATCGTTTTCGAGTTTCTTAAATTAATAGTCTCATTTTTATGTATATAACTCATTGTTAAAATACCTAATGAGATACATACTTATAATAAAAACATGTTAACTATATATATAACCATATATATGTCATCGTATAGTTTTTACAAGTTTTAACGTTCGTGAATCACCGGTCAACTTGGGTGGTCAATTGTCTATATGAAACATATTTCAATTAAACAAGTCTTAACAAGTTTGATTGCTTAACATGTTGGAAACATTTAATCATGTAAATATCAATCTCAATTAATATATATAAACATGGAAAAGTTCGGGTCACTACAGTACCTACCCGTTAAATAAATTTCGTCCCGAAATTTTAAGCTGTTGAAGGTGTTGACGAATCTTCTGGAAATAGATGCGGGTATTTCTTCTTCATCTGATCTTCACGCTCCCAGGTGAACTCGGGTCCTCTACGAGCATTCCATCGAACCTTAACAATTGGTATCTTGTTTTGCTTAAGTCTTTTAACCTCACGATCCATTATTTCGACAGGTTCTTCGATGAATTGAAGTTTTTCGTTGATTTGGATTTCATCTACCGGAATAGTGAGATCTTCTTTAGCAAAACATTTCTTCAAATTCGAGACGTGGAAAGTGTTATGTACAGCTCTAGTTGTTGAGGTAACTCAAGTCGGTAAGCTACTGGTCCGACACGATCAATAATCTTGAATGGTCCAATATACCTTGGATTTAATTTCCCTCGTTTACCAAATCGAACAACGCCTTTCCAAGGTGCAACTTTAAGCATGACCATCTCTCCAATTTCAAATTCTATATCTTTTCTTTTAATGTCAGCGTAGCTCTTTTGTCGACTTTGGGCGGTTTTCAACCGTTGTTGAATTTGGATGATCTTCTCGGTAGTTTCTTGTATAATCTCCGGACCCGTAATCTGTCTATCCCCCACTTCACTCCAACAAATCGGAGACCTGCACTTTCTACCATAAAGTGCTTCAAACGGCGCCATCTCAATGCTTGAATGGTAGCTGTTGTTGTAGGAAAATTCTGCTAACGGTAGATGTCGATCCCAACTGTTTCCGAAATCAATAACACATGCTCGTAGCATGTCTTCAAGCGTTTGTATCGTCCTTTCGCTCTGCCCATCAGTTTGTGGATGATAGGCAGTACTCATATCTAGACGAGTTCCTAATGCTTGCTGTAATGTCTGCCAGAATCTTGAAATAAATCTGCCATCCCTATCAGAGATAATAGAGATTGGTATTCCATGTCTGGAGACGACTTCCTTCAAATACAGTCGTGCTAACTTCTCCATCTTGTCATCTTCTCTTATTGGCAGGAAGTGTGCTGATTTGGTGAGACGATCAACTATTACCCAAATAGTATCAAAACCACTTGCAGTCCTTGGCAATTTAGTGATAAAATCCATGGTAATGTTTTCCCATTTCCATTCTGGGATTTCGGGTTGTTGAAGTAGACCTGATGGTTTCTGATGCTCAGCTTTGACCTTAGAACACGTCAAACATTCTCCTACGTATTTAGCAACATCGGCTTTCATACCCAGCCACCAAAAATGTTTCTTGAGATCCTTGTACATCTTCCCCGTTTCAGGATGTATTGAGTATCTGGTTTTATGAGCTTCTCTAAGTACCATTTCTCTCATATCTCCAAATTTTGGTACCCAAATCCTTTCAGCCCTATACCGGATTCCGTCTTCCCGAATATTAAGATGCTTCTCCGATCCTTTGGGTATTTCATCCTTTAAATTTCCCTCTTTTAAAACTCCTTGTTGCGCCTCCTTTATTTGAGTAGTAAGGTTATTATGAATCATTATATTCATAGATTTTACTCGAATGGGTTCTCTGTCCTTCCTGCTCAAGGCATCGGCTACCACATTTGCCTTCCCCGGGTGGTAACGAATCTCAAAGTCGTAATCATTCAACAATTCAATCCACCTACGCTGCCTCATATTCAGTTGTTTCTGATTAAATATGTGTTGAAGACTTTTGTGGTCGGTATATATAATACTTTTGACCCCATATAAGTAGTGCCTCTAAGTCTTTAATGCAAAAACAACCGCGCCTAATTCCAAATCATGCGTCGTATAATTTTGCTCGTGGATCTTCAATTGTCTAGAGGCATAAGCAATCACCTTCGTTCGTTGCATTAATACACAACCGAGACCTTGCTTTGATGCGTCACAATAAATCACAAAATCATCATTCCCTTCAGGCAATGACAATATAGGTGCCGTAGTTAGCTTTTTCTTCAATAACTGAAATGCTTTCTCTTGTTCATCCTTCCATTCAAATTTCTTCCCTTTATGCGTTAATGCAGTCAAGGGTTTTGCTATTCTGGAAAAGTCTTGGATGAACCTTCTGTAGTAACCAGCTAGTCCTAAAAACTGGCGTATGTGTTTCGGAGTTTTCGGGGTTTCCCACTTTTCAACAGTTTCTATCTTTGCCGGATCCACCTTAATACCTTCTTTGTTCACTATGTGACCGAGGAATTGAACTTCTTCCAACCAAAATGCACACTTTGAAAACTTAGCGTACAATTCTTCCTTCCTCAATACTTCTAACACCTTTCTCAAATGTTCACCGTGTTCTTGGTCATTCTTTGAGTAAATAAGTATGTCATCAATGAAAACAATGACAAACTTGTCAAGGTATGGTCCATACACTCGGTTCATAAGGTCCATGAACACAGCTGGTGCATTAGTTAAACCAAACGGCATGACCATAAACTCGTAATGACCGTAACGTGTTCTGAAAGCAGTCTTTGGAATATCATCTTCTTTCACCCGCATTTGATGATACCCGGAACGTAAGTCAATCTTTGAATAAACAGACGAGCCTTGTAGTTGATCAAATAAGTCGTCGATTCTCGGTAGTGGGTAGTGGTTCTTGATGGTAAGTTTGTTCAACTCTCGGTAGTCGATACACAACCTGAATGTACCATCTTTCTTCTTGACAAACAAAACAGGAGCTCCCCACGGTGATGTGCTTGGTCGAATGAAACCACGCTCTAAAAGTTCTTGTAATTGGCTTTGCAGTTCTTTCATCTCGCTGGGTGCGAGTCTGTAAGGAGCACGAGCTATTGGTGCAGCTCCTGGTACAAGATCTATTTGAAATTCAACGGATCGATGTGGGGGTAATCCCGGTAATTCTTTCGGAAATACATCGGGAAATTCTTTTACAATGGGAACATCATTGATGCTCTTTTCTTCAGTTTGTACTTTCTCGACGTGTGCTAGAACAGCATAGCAACCTTTTCTTATTAGTTTTTGTGCCTTCAAATTACTAATAAGATGTAGCTTCGTGTTGCCCTTTTCTCCGTACACCATTAAGGGTTTTCCTTTTTCTCGTATAATGCGAATTGCATTTTTGTAACAGACGATCTCTGCTTTCACTTCTTTCAACCAGTCCATACCGATTATCACATCAAAACTCCCTAACTCTACTGGTATCAAATCAATCTTAAATGTTTCGCTAACCAGTTTAATTTCTCGATTCCGACATATATTATCTGCTGAAATTAATTTACCATTTGCTAATTCGAGTAAAAATTTACTATCCAAAGGCGTCAATGGACAACTTAATTTAGCACAAAAATCTCTACTCATATAGCTTCTATCCGCACCCGAATCAAATAAAACGTAAGCAGATTTATTGTCAATAAGAAACGTACCCGTAACAAGCTCCGGGTATTCCTGTGCCTCTGTCGCATTAATATTGAAAACTCTTCCGCGGCCTTGTCCATTCGTGTTCTCCTGGTTCGGGCAATTTCTAATAATGTGGCCCAGTTTTCCACATTTATAACAAACTACATTGGCATAACTTGCTCCGACACTACTTGCTCCGCCATTACTCGTTCCGACACCATTTGTTCCTTTCGTTCTATTAACCCCTGGTCCGTAGACCTCACACTTCGCCACGCTATGACCATTTCTTTTACACTTGTTGCAAAATTTGGTGCAGAACCCCGAGTGATACTTTTCACACCTTTGGCATAGCTGCTTCTGATTGTTGTTGTTGTTGCGGTTATTATTGTTGTTGGGATGATTGTTGTAGTTGCTATTGCTGTTGTTGTTGTTGTTGTTGTTGGGCCATTTGTTGTAGTTGCGATTGATGTTGCGATTGTTGGGATAATTGTTGCGATTATTGTTGTAATTGCTGTTGTTGTTGTATTGGTGATTCTTATCACCGTTTTCCTCCCACTTTCTTTTGACTTGCTTCACATTGGCCTCTTCAGCAGTCTGTTCTTTAATTCTTTCTTCAATCTGGTTCACTAGTTTGTGAGCCATTCTACAAGCCTGTTGTATAGAGGCGGGCTCGTGTGAACTTATATCTTCTTGGATTCTTTCCGGTAATCCTTTCACAAATGCGTCGATCTTCTCTTCCTCATCTTCGAATGCTCCCGGACACAATAGGGACAATTCTGTGAATCGTCTTTCGTACGTGGTAATATCAAATCCTTGGGTTCGTAACCCTCTAAGTTCTGTCTTGAGCTTATTGACCTCGGTTCTGGGATGGTACTTCTCGTTCATCAAGTGCTTGAATGCTGACCACGGTAGTGCGTACGCATCGTCTTGTCCCACTTGCTCTAGATAGGTATTCCACCATGTTAACGCAGAACCTGTGAAGGTATGCATAGCGTACTTCACTTTGTCCTCTTCAGTACACTTACTTATGGCAAACACCGATTCGACCTTCTCGGTCCACCGTTTCAATCCGATCGGTCCTTCGGTTCCATCGAATTCCAAAGGTTTGCAGGCAGTGAATTCTTTGTAGGTGCATCCTACACGATTTCCTGTATTGCTAGATCCAAGGTTATTGTTGGTATGTAGCGCAGCCTGTACTGCGGCTATGTTTGAAGCTAGAAAAGTACGGAATTCCTCTTCATTCATATTCACGGTGTGTCGAGTAGTCGGTGCCATTTCCTTCAAAATAGTTAAATGGAACAAGTTAATCATACAGAATATTAAGAGTAGTTAATAGTATTTCGTAGCATAATATGAACTCATTTATAAAAGCTTTTTCTTCATATTAGCGTTTTATAAGTTTAAATTCGGGTAGTACCTACCCGTTAAGTTCATACTTAGTAGCTAATATACAATTCAACTACTACAATTCTATATGAAAAACTGATTATAATAATATTTCGCGTTCAAACTTTTATACAATATTTTACAAACTTACAATACCGCTTATTTTACATAAAGCATGAAATATAGCACACAATAACTTTGATACAAGATAGTTGTGAAGATAATTCTAGCTAGTACACAAGTCGTTCAGCAAAGGCAATAAAAACACGTAATTCATACGTCCAGAAACAAGTCATGCATTCTGGTTTTACTAGGACTACTTCCCATCCTTGGTCTTGTGGAACATAACCGTTATGGCCGTTGATAAGACAGCGTGTTGTAACGTCGTCAAAGGGACGAGGGTTACATAATGTCCAATAGTCCCGTAATAATCTAAAAACCTCATTTCTTACCCCAATTACCGACTTCGTCACTTGTGGAAACATTTTGTTTAATAGTTGTAGCCCGATGTTCTTGTTCTCACTTTGGTGAGAAGCGAACATTACTAATCCGTAAGCATAACATGCTTCTTTATGTTGCATGTTAGCCGCTTTTTCTAAATCACGAAGTCCAATATTCGGATATATTGAGTCAAAATAATTTCTTAACCCGTTACGTAAAATAGCATTTGGGTTCCCCGCAATATATGCGTCAAAGTAAACACATCGTAACTTATGGGTTTCCCAATGTGATATCCCCCACCTTTCAAACGAAAGTCTCTTATAAACCAAGACATTCTTGGAACGTTCTTCGAATGTCTTACAAACTGATCTCGCCTTAAATAGTTGTGCCGAGGAATTCTGACCGACTCTAGACAAGATTTCATCAATCATGTCTCCGGGTAGGTCTCTTAAAATATTGGGTTGTCTATCCATTTTGTGTTTTTAAACTGTAAAATAGACAAGAGTTGGATTCATAAAAAAAATACTTATTAATACAAGCAATTTTTACATATATCATAAAGCATAAGAACACTATATTACATATATTACACCACACGAATACAACTATCTTATTCCGACTCGCTCGTTTCTTATTCTTCGGTTTTGGTTCGTTTTACCAAGTTTCTAGGGATATATGATGTTCCCCTAATACTAACTGTCGTTTTCCACAACAGTTTAGAAAAACCTGGTGGTTTAGAGGTTCCCGGGTCATTGTTACAACTTAAGGACTTCGGGGGTTGACGATACATATAAAGTTCATCGGGGTTGGAATTAGATTTCTCTATTTTTATGCCCTTTCCCTTATTATTTTCTTTTACCTTTTTAAATTCAGTTGGGGTAATTTCTATAACATCATCGGAATTCTCGTCGGAATCCGATTCATCGGAGAATTGGTAATCCTCCCAATATTTTGCTTCCTTGGCGGAAACACCATTGACCATAATTAACCTTGGTCGGTTGGTTGAGGATTTTCTTTTACTTAACCGTTTTATTATTTCCCCCACCGGTTCTACTTCTTCATCCGGTTCCGATTCTTCTTCCGGTTCCGATTCTTCTTCCGGTTCCGACTCTTCTTCCGGTTCCTCTTCGGGAACTTGTGAATCAGTCCACGAATCATTCCAATTTACATTTGACTCTTCATTATTATTAGGTGAGTCAATGGGACATGTTCTAGAGGTAGACATCTATAACATAATATCAAACGCGTTAAGAGATTAATATATCACATAATATTCACATGTTAAAAATATATAGTTTCCAACAAAATTTGTTAAGCAATCATTTTTCAAGTAAACACGGTCGAAGTCCAGACTCACTAATGCATCCTAACAAACTCGATAAGACACACTAATGCAAAATTCTAGTTCTCTAAGACCAACGCTCGGATACCAACTGAAATGTCCCGTTCTTATTGATTAAAAACGTTCCATATTAATTGATTTCGTTGCGAGGTTTTGACCTCTATATGAGACGTTTTTCAAAGAATGCATTCATTTTTAAAACAAACCATAACCTTTATTTCATAGATAAAGGTTTTAAAAAGCTTTACGTAGATTATCAAATAATGATAATCTAAAATATCCTGTTTACAGACGACCATTACATAATGGTTTACAATACAAATATGTTACAACAAAATAAGTTTCTTGAATGCAGTTTTTACACAATATCATACAAGCATGGACTCCAAATCTCGTCCTTATTTAAGTATGCGACAGCGGAAGCTCTTAATAATCACCTGAGAATAAACATGCTTAAAACGTCAACAAAAATGTTGGTGAGTTATAGGTTTAACCTATATATATCAAATCATAATAATAGACCACAAGATTTTATATTTCAATACACATCTCATACATAGAGATAAAAATCATTCATATGGTGAACACCTGGTAACCAACATTAACAAGATGCATATATAAGAATATCCCCATCATTCCGGGACACCCTTCGGATATGATATAAACTTCGAAGTACTAAAGCATCTGGTACTTTGGATGGGGTTTGTTAGGCCCAATAGATCTATCTTTAGGATTCGCGTCAATTAGGGTGTCTGTTCCCTAATTCTTAGATTACCAGACTTAATAAAAAGGGGCATATTCGATTTCGATAATTCAACCATAGAATGTAGTTTCACGTACTTGTGTCTATTTTATAAATCATTTATAAAACCTGCATGTATTCTCATCCCAAAAATATTAGATTTTAAAAATGGGACTATAACTCACTTTCACAGATTTTTACTTCGTCGGGAAGTAAGACTTGGCCACTTGTTGATTCACGAATCTATAACAATATATACATATATATCAAAGTATGTTCAAAATATATTTACAACACTTTTAATATATTTTGATGTTTTAAGTTTATTAAGTCAGCTGTCCTCGTTAGTAACCTACAACTAGTTGTCCACAGTTAGATGTACAGAAATAAATCGATAAATATTATCTTGAATCAATCCACGACCCAGTGTATACGTATCTCAGTATTGATCACAACTCAAACTATATATATTTTGGAATCAACCTCAACCCTGTATAGCTAACTCCAACATTCACATATAGAGTGTCTATGGTTGTTCCGAAATATATATAGATGTGTCGACATGATAGGTCAAAACATTGTATACGTGTCTATGGTATCTCAAGATTACATAATATACAATACAAGTTGATTAAGTTATGGTTGGAATAGATTTGTTACCAATTTTCACGTAGCTAAAATGAGAAAAATTATCCAATCTTGTTTTACCCATAACTTCTTCATTTTAAATCCGTTTTGAGTAAATCAAATTGCTATGGTTTCATATTGAACTCTATTTTATGAATCTAAACAGAAAAAGTATAGGTTTATAGTCGGAAAAATAAGTTACAAGTCGTTTTTGTAAAGGTAGTCATTTCAGTCGAAAGAACGACGTCTAGATGACCATTTTAGAAAACATACTTCCACTTTGAGTTTAACCATAATTTTTGGATATAGTTTCATGTTCATAATAAAAATTATTTTCTCAGAATAACAACTTTTAAATCAAAGTTTATCATAGTTTTTAATTAACTAACCCAAAACAGCCCGCGATGTTACTACGACGGCGTAAATCCGATTTTACGGTGTTTTTCGTGTTTCCAGGTTTTAAATCATTAAGTTAGCATATCATATAGATATAGAACATGTGTTTAGTTGATTTTAAAATTCAAGTTAGAAGGATTAACTTTTGTTTGCGAACAAGTTTAGAATTAACTAAACTATGTTCTAGTGATTACAAGTTTAAACCTTCGAATAAGATAGCTTTATATGTATGAATCGAATGATGTTATGAACATCATTACTACCTTAAGTTCCTTGGATAAACCTACTGGAAAAGAGAAAAATGGATCTAGCTTCAACGGATCCTTGGATGGCTCGAAGTTCTTGAAGCAGAATCATGACACGAAAACAAGTTCAAGTAAGATCATCACTTGAAATAAGATTGTTATAGTTATAGAAATTGAACCAAAGTTTGAATATGATTATTACCTTGTATTAGAATGATAACCTACTGTAAGAAACAAAGATTTCTTGAGGTTGGATGATCACCTTACAAGATTGGAAGTGAGCTAGCAAACTTGAAAGTATTCTTGATTTTATGAAACTAGAACTTTTGGAATTTATGAAGAACACTTAGAACTTGAAGATAGAACTTGAGAGAGATCAATTAGATGAAGAAAATTGAAGAATGAAAGTGTTTGTAGGTGTTTTTGGTCGTTGGTGTATGGATTAGATATAAAGGATATGTAATTTTATTTTCATGTAAATAAGTCATGAATGATTACTCATATTTTTGTAATTTTATGAGATATTTCATGCTAGTTGCCAAATGATGGTTCCCACATGTGTTAGGTGACTCACATGTGCTGCTAAGAGCTGATCATTGGAGTGTATATACTAATAGTATGTACATCTAAAAGCTGTGTATTGTACGAGTACGAATACGGGTGCATACGAGTAGAATTGTTGATGAAACTGAACGAGGATGTAATTGTAAGCATTTTTGTTAAGTAGAAGTATTTTGATAAGTGTCTTGAAGTCTTTCAAAAGTGTATGAATACATATTAAAACACTACATGTATATACATTTTAACTGAGTCGTTAAGTCATCGTTAGTCGTTACATGTAAATGTTGTTTTGAAACCTTTAGGTTAACGATCTTGTTGAATGTTGTTAACCCATTGTTTATTATAACAAATGAGATGTTAAATTGTTATATTATCATGATATTATGATATATAATATATCTCAGTATGATGTATATACAGTTAAATGTCGTTACAACGATAATCGTTACATATATGTCTCGTTTCTAAATCATTAAGTTAGTAGTCTTATTTTTACATATGTATTTCATTGTTAATACACTTAATAATATATTTACTTATCATTTAACATAATTAACCAAGTGTATCAATATCTTAATATGATTCATATGTACCTAGTAAGACGTTGTTATAACGATAATCGTTATATATATCGTTTTCGAGTTTCTTAAATTAATAGTCTCATTTTTATGTATATAACTCATTGTTAAAATACCTAATGAGATACATACTTATAATAAAAACATGTTAACTATATATATAACCATATATATGTCATCGTATAGTTTTTACAAGTTTTAACGTTCGTGAATCACCGGTCAACTTGGGTGGTCAATTGTCTATATGAAACATATTTCAATTAATCAAGTCTTAACAAGTTTGATTGCTTAACATGTTGGAAACATTTAATCATGTAAATATCAATCTCAATTAATATATATAAACATGGAAAAGTTCGGGTCACTACAGCATCAAGTAATTTGATGATCTCCTTTTTGACAACTTCTTTTATGTTAAGGTTTAACCTTCGTTGCCTTTGTACCACGGGTTTAAAATCTTCTTCCATTAGAATTTTGTGAGTACAATAAGCAGGGTTAATCCCAGGAATATCAGTTGTTTTCTAGGCAATTGCCTTTTTGTGGGTTTTTAAAACAGACATTAACCTACCCTTTTCGTCATCGGAAAGTTTTGATGAAATTATGACGGGTAATTGTGACGTTCCTTGGAGATAAGCATACTCCAAATGTTTCGGGAGTTCTTTAAGTTCCAAGGTGGGTGGTTCTTCCAAGGAATATTTTATCCGGAACCTATTACCATCGGTAATTTCTTCAAAAGGTTCATCTTCCACGGGAATTTCTTCTTCTACGTATTCTTCATCAGTGAATACCTTCAACAGCTCGTCTAACTCTATATCGACATCAAAATCTTCACCTTGACCCATCGGGGTGAAATATGAGGTGTCGACATTTAACAGTTCTTGTAGTTCTTCCTCAATACAATAATCAACAATGTCTATTTGGAAACATTCGTCATCAGGAGACATAGGGTGTTTCATAGCCTTATCTATGTTCAATATAATTCTATCCTCCCCCACACCTAAGTTGAGATTTTTCTCTTTTATGCGCACAATTGCGTCTGCAGTATTCAGAAAGGGACGTCCTAGAATTAGGGGAACCTTATTATCTTCTTCCATTTCAAGAACAACGAAATCAGCAGGAAAGATTAAGTGATTTACTTTAACTGGTAGGTTTTCAGCAATGCCAAGGATAGTTGTAAGTTCTATCAGGTAATCGTATACACATCCTGGTTGGTTTTAAATCACCTAAGTTCAATTTTAAGTATAAGGAGTGAGGCATAAGGTTAATGCTCGCTCCTAAATCAGCTAATGCATCGTACATTACTGAATCTCCCATTAGACAAGGAATGATGAAACTTCCAGGATCTCCAAGTTTTGGTGGCATATTTTGCTTTTGTAAAATTGCTGAACATTCCTCATTAAGGAATGTGGTTGAAACTTCTGCATATTTTCCTTTGTTAGCTATGAGATCTTTGATAAATCTTCCATAATTTGGCATACCCGCAAGAACATCTACAAGCGGTACATTTATACAAATTTGCTTAATCATGTCAGAAAACTTGTTGTATTATGCTTGTAATTTATCGTTCTTTAAACGTTGCGAATATGGAATTTGAGGTTTGTATACCTTCAATGGTGGTTGATTTTGAGTCTTTGGTGTACTTGTGGTTGGCATCATATTTTCTTCCACCACAGGTTCTTTATTTTTTGAAACAGAAATAGGAGCATGAGGGTTTGGAAGATCGGGGTTAATGGTTAACCCACTTTTCGTAGTTATGGAATTAACTTGTGAAAAATTACTTGAATTTTGAGTTTCCTTGCCCTTCGGGTTTGGTTGCTTGTTGGATGGTAAAGTTCCCGATTGTCTTTCAGCAAGCAATTGAGATATTCTTCCCATATCTCTTTCAAGGTTTTGAATTGACGCTTGATGATTCCTTTGTACTTGCTCGTTTCCTGTTTGGACTTGATGTAATTGTCTCTTCACTTGCTCATTCGTTTCTGATTGACTTTTGACAAAATTCATCATAACTTCTTCAAAATTAGATTTCTTCTCTACTGGCTGCGTGTTATGATTTTGTTGTTGATATGTTAATTGAGGTAACGGTTGTTGTTAGAAATTTTGTTGAGGTGGAAATGGAGGTTGGTTTCTATTGAAAAAGCCAGGTGGTCCATTTCTTTGAAAAACAAAATTCTTCGGGTTTGATATCCTGGGTTTGCAGGTTGATAATTAGAATTTCCTCCTTAAAAATTGCCTTGTCTTTGATTGGCCATAAAATTAACTTGTGCTACTGAGTTCATTGGCCGATCATTGATATCACAATCTTTCGTGAAATGTGGCTGTTCACAGATTTCACAGCCTACTTGTAATGCTAAAACTGTTGAATTTAGTTTCTCTATTTCTCTTCCAAACTTTTTGAATTGATTCGACAGTGAAGCTATGGTTGTGTTGTTGTCTTCATTTTCTTCAAAGCTTGCCACCGTCCTTCTAGGTTGTTGATCTCTAGACGGTGTCCATTCAAAAGTATGAACTGACATGTCTTCTAACATGTCATACGCTTGATTTGGTGATTTGTACATAAATACTCCTCCAGCGGAGGAATCTAATATACCACGAGTATGTTCATCAATACGATGATAAAAAGTTTGTCCTATTTGCCCTTTTTGCAATCCGTGTTGCGGACAATTTCGTAACATTCTTTTTAATCTTTCCCATGCATCATAAAGAGTTTCATCCGAATTTTGTTTAAAAGTGGTGATTTCAGTTCTAAGTCTTTCAGCTTTTGCTGGTGAGAAAAATCGGGTAATGCATTTATCTCTTAATTTGTTGAAAGTTGTGATAGAATCAGGTTTTGATGCTTTCAACCATGCTTTTGCATCTCTGATTAACGAGTATGGAAAATTTATTAACTTAAATGCATATGAAGAAACATCTTTGGTTTTGTACAGTTCACATAAATCTTCAAAAGCTTCTAGATGTTCTATCGGATTATTATTAAGTCTTCCGTCGAATTGATTCTCAAGAACCATGTGCATAAACTGCCCCTTGACTTCCCAGTTTTCAGCCTCAATTTCAGGTCTTCTTATAGGTACAAGAGCGAGAGGGGGAGCAGTTTGTCTGGTATTCCACATTGGTAGGTCATTTGGATCAGATGTTACTTCAGCCATTTCTTCTTTAATGACGATGGTTTCAGGTTCAGTTTTGATTTCTGGTTGACCACTAGTGTTTCCTACTTGTTTTTTGATATTTTTCAGTGTTTTTGGTTTACTAGTACTACCTAATTTTTTTTTGTTTTTCCTATTTTAATCTTTTGATCAATCCTCTTTCAGGTTCTGGATTAAGTGCAACGAGTTTAGAATTTTCTGAACGGGTCATACAATTGGGAAATTGTACAAAGATCTAAAGGATTTATTCATAAACATTGAACTTTCTTGGAAATGAATTTCCACGAGAGGATCGAATAACATAAAAACAATGATAAAAACCTTTAAACAAACAGATTTTTCTTCTGATTTTGCCCACGTTTCGAATAGCCAAAAGATGCAGCAGAGGGGCAGGATTCGTTTGGTCCCAATATAATTGGGTACTGTTTGGCTCCAATAACCCAGTCCACGTACAAATCCAACTACTACTACGAATCAGAAAAATTATCCATTTATTTAACTGCCAACTTTCCCCGGCAGCGGTGCCAAAAAGTTGATGTGCGTGATCGTGTCTTTTTATTTTGAACGGATTTGGATTGAATTTATTACACGAATTGGTTGTGATTATATGGCGTTTTTATGATTTCGGATTGATTTCACACATATAGGCAACTAGTCCCATTCATATAGTAATATTTTATTTGGTAAATTCTGTTCGTTCCACAGGGAAATGGAGTTTTCAAGATTTTTAATTGCTAAAAGTTAAACTATTTAAAAGGGGGGTTTTGGATTAGGCTTTACTACTTAATTGAACGAAATTTAAATTTAACTAAAACGAAATAACTAAATTAACGAAAGTAAAAGTACAATTTATACTAATTTGACAAAATAGAAGAAATAAGGTTTTTCATGGCAATATAGTAAAATAGTAAAAAGTAATTAAAATTTACTATATGGTAAAAAGTAATAGGGTAAAAAGTAACTAAAATTTATCTACGTAGTAAAAAGTGAAATTGATGAGATTTAAAATAAAGTAGTGGCTACTAAAATATGTCCCCTCTGGATTATGGATTGTTTTTTATGTCCGATTACGATGTTTTTATATATAACATTATATTTTATCTTTCGTTTTTTTTATAAAGTTTTAACTAACTAAAATTAAATCTAACTTTCGTTAGATCTCGTTTTAGCGAATTAAATTATACCCCGACTATTCAAATTGAGATCTAATCCAGTTTTAACTTTCGCTAATACCAAAATTATAACGGTATTCCCTTTTTATAATTACAAGATTATATAAACTATAATATTACCCAAACCACCGGATCACACTTCTAAATTGTTGTCAATAATTTGTCCATATGTCCGTCTAGATCACTGAGGTGTTGAAGCACAATTTATGTAAATTTAATTAATTTTCGCTTATCAATTTAATAAATTATGTGATAGGGGTGAAAATATCAAATTATATAACAATGGGTCGGTGATTAAACTCAATGTTAAAAATAGTCAAAGTTACATCATAATATTATAATATGGTTCAATCCATTTGTCCAGAGGTTCTACATTTTAGTTACCACTATGGGTATTTAGTTGGACATTATAACGGTATAAAAATATAAATTATATAAAGTGGACATGAGTACAATAATAATAATAATAATAATAATAATAATAATAATAATAATAATAATAATAATAAACGATAACAATAATAATAATAAATAACGATAATAACGACGATAAAAATAAATATAAATTACGATAATAATAATAATAATAATAACAACAATAATAATAATAACAACAGTAATAATAACGATAATAACGATACTTGAAAATAAAGTTGGGACGTGGAGACTTACAGCGAGTTGGAATGGTAAAAAGCGATATTATTAGCGTAGCGTTACACGGACAGAGCTTCGACTTAAAACCCGTAAATTAAACGTTACAATACCCAAACTAAACTTAACTTAAACTTAAAATAATAACCATCCAGGCATAGCTTGGATGGCCACCAACACTTTCAATGAAGGTGAGGTCACGGGTTCGATTCCCTTCAAAGCACTTCAAACGTTTGGGGCGAACTTAAGAGACCAATAACCTGAGGATGATTTACCTGGTAGCGGTGGAGGGCTGGCTTGCCGTTTACCCGGTGTTTACCCGCTGCGGGGGGGCCAATGTGCCCGTTCGTAGTAGGGGTTCCTCGTAAAAAAAAAATAAACTTAAAATAATAATTTATAAATATATATTATATATGTCATATAGAGAGAAAGAGAGATTGAATATCTTGTAAAAGATGGTGTGTTTTATTCAATGCTCAGTGCCTTGCTTTTATAGGCAATACGAAGTCTACTGTCACAACTTGGAATATTTAGTGAATTATTACAAATCAACTTGCTGGTACACGAATTGGCTGCTTTCCATTTGCAATTGTGAGAATTATTATGTATATTATATTATTATTATATTATTATTATTATTATGAATTATTTATATATTATATTATATTCTTGTGCATAGTTGACTTGTAATTTTAGCTCCGTTGACTTGTACGTTGATAGTTGGTTCATGTCTCTGTTCCGGATTTTCGAACGCCTTTTCGTATGCTTAGATATCTTGTACTTTGCGTTCCGCGGCTTGTACTCTTGTCAATTTTTAGCCGTTATTCATCGATAAATTAAATCACTTGGAGTGTAACTTGTACGTTTGAGCATTTTGGACGTTTTGGTCTTTCAAATCTTCGTTTTCGTCTTTAAATCTTCATTTTCGAGCGATCTTCGTTTTTCGTCTTCGCACTTATTTATTTAAACGTTTACAATTAAAAATAAGGAAATTACAATTAAAAACATTACATATTGGAATGATATTGCGTCTAAATATATGATCATTTTAAGCAATATCAATGATGTAAACTTTTCGTTTGCTTTTGACAGATTTTATAAATTTTTATGAATTAATAACAGCATGACTGCATGAGTTCAACATCAGACTAACAAAACATAAAATAATTTTTCTATCAAACAAACCCCAAATCAGAAAGGGCAGACTATATTTGTCTATAAAATTCAAGAAAACAGATAACGATATATAATAATTGAAGAAAAAATGAAATTACCAAGGATTAACGTTGATCGTGTCACAAATATCAATATTTATAGTCCAATCAGGAACATTTAAAAACTTACTGGTGGCTTTATCCACTCGAATACAACTGAATTAGCAGATGAAGATGAAGGTTATGAAAAAGCTATGGCGGGAATCATCATTTTAAGGTCTTATATGTAATGTAATATTTATGTATATATATACGTGTATACGTATGTGTTTCATGGACATTTTTCTTGGGAATTTGTTACGGTATTTTATTACAGTAAAGGAAAGGAAGGTGTTTTTATTTTGAGTAGTGATATATCCAACAAGGATTTTGATAAATCCACTTATTCTGTGCATGTATAGATTGTACTGTACAAACAAGCAATGCATAAGTTGAGTGGATTTATCAAAATTCTTATTGGATATATCATCACCCTTTTATTTTATTTACACTTCTTTATTTTAGATTTTTGCTGACTACGGCCATAGTTCGAATTGAAATCGACGTGGCAACAATTTTTTTTTTGCCGGAGGTCCTTACTGAAACAATCTCTTTACCTTGGAGTAAAGAGAGGAATGACTTTCTCTTTCTAGGGGTGAAGAACTATTTCTCGACTCGTGGTTAGAGAAACGACTTATCTTCTAATCTATGGTAGAGGAAGGATTTTCTACATCTCACCTCTCGTACCTCGCATATGCGGAATTGAGTATTGTTGTTGTTGTTATATTTCGAACTCGGTGTTTTTATTGGGTTCTTAAGGTTTGAAGTGTTCCAATCACTGGCCATAGTTTTTGTTATTTATGTTAAAAAATAAAGTAGAATAATATATACTGTGGAAAATATTCATTTGTATCATTAATTTTCTTGAAAATCAAGTGATAAAACTCAGCCCTTAGATTAATATAATCAATGATTATAATTAAAAACGCTGAACAATCACATGTGATTGGATCTTTCAATCACATGTGATTGTAGAGATTTCAAACAAAATTAAAGATTTAAATTAATACTCCGTATTTCACAATTTTTTAAGAGAAAAAAATCAATTCAAGCAGATTTCCTAGTCTTTTTTATGGAGACTTTGACTTCGACCGATATGGGAGTTATATTTTCAAACAAGTTTTTGATAAATTTACGTAGATTTACTAAATTGTTCTTAATTAATGACATGTTACATAAGTTTTTTGCCATAATTTATTGAAAGTGTATTATCTTAATATATCAACAAAAGTGTGAATTTATCAAAAAATTGTGATATGACATATTTTTGCAGACAACTTTCCTTTTGATTCTTTGATAAATTCTTTCTCTAAGACCGTCTGTAACGGGGGAGAGTGACCCCGTCACTTTCCTAGTTGGCATCAAGAAACGCCATCTTTGCACCCGTATCCATTGTCACTTTGTTCTGTTTCTTTGGCGTTTGATCGAAAGTGACGCAGCAAGCAACACTCGTTTCTTGTTTTTTTATTTTTTTATTAATTTAAAAATATTATTTTTATCCCCTTTTAATACTTAACTCAATTATATTTTGACAATTCATCATAATACTCCTAACTAACACCAAAAAGAAACACCACCACTACTCCACTCAGGAAAGTAACACGTCCTACTTATCAAAAAAGTGCAAAAAGACAAGTGACACCAAAAGTAACACCACTCACCATTACGAATGGTCTAAAAGAAATCAAGTACTCTGTATTAACTAGCTATAAACTAGGTATAGCTTCAACAGTATATTTAGGCGTAACAGTAACAGTAATACATCATTATACTGTGTAGCAATAGCATATTACTTTAATTTTGAATTTCTTTTTTTAATTTGGTTTAAAACAAGAAATTAAATAGATTTAAAGCTTAACAGTAGTTTATTGTATAATCTTCTTTCATCTTTGATTACAAATCAAAAACTTTGGTTTCCCAATAGCGTCTTTGTGTTTCTTCTCAACTTTAGATTTAAAATTTGAAAAGATTTCCTTTACAGTTTCTGATCATACTCTTTGACGAGAAAAAGCTACTCAAGATGTCAATAGGAGTTTCAGGAACTGCAATTGGTATCGATCTTGGAACGACATACTCGTGTGTTGCTGCATGGTTCGGTCAACATAACCGTGTTGAAATCATCACTAATGAACAAGGCAACAAGATCACCCCATCCTGTGTAGCTTTTACTGACACGGATGAAGTCTTAGTTGGTGAAGGAGCCAGAAACCAGATCAACAGGAACCCTACAAATACCATCTTTGGTAAGTGGTAATTCGTCCTTTTAAATTAATGTTCTACTAGGGTATATATCTGCAAAACATCTAACCATGACTTAAAGAACTGTCTTGAAAGCTACGAGTTATTTTTAGTTGTTAAAATTAGTACCAAGCTAACTGTACAGAACTGCAAACATTTTGATCTTTAAACGTATTTACAGTAGCTAACTGGCAACTAATAACTCTCTTTACATTCTTTGGCATCAAGCTAACTGTTTGTACACGTTATATTTAAACATATGTATGTTGTAGTAGCTAAGTAATTTCATAATTAAAAAAAAAAAAAGGTGTCACTGAAGTATGATATTAACACGTACAAAGTTTGATACATTTTGAAGTACTTAACTTTCTAGTTAATTAATGAACCTTCTAAGATATGCATTGTTTCATACTTTCAGATGTTAAGCGTATAATTGGAAGCAGATTCAACGATACCACAGTGCAGAAGGAAATACAATCACTGCCTTATAAGGTTTTTAAAGGGCCTATGAAGAAACCTATGATTGTGGTTCAACACAACGGCAACTATGAAAACTTTTCACCTGAACAGATATCTAGCATGATATTAAAAAAGTTGAAAGAGGCTGCTGAAACATTTCTTGGAATGAAAGTCACTAATGCAGTAATTACCGTTCCCGCATATTTTAGTGACAAGCAAGGCCAGGCAACAAAGGATGCCGGTGTGCTTGCTGGACTTAATGTGTTGCGTTTGCTTAGCGAACCAACAGCAGCAGCAATTGCATATGATTTAGAAAAGAGTGCTCATATAAATGGTGTAAAAGAGAGGAATGTATTTGTCTTTGATTTGGGCGGAGGCACGTTTGATGTGTCTCTTTTAAATATTCGTAAAGATAAAAGAATTACTGTGAAAGCAGTAGGTGGTGACACTCATTTGGGCGGTGAAGATTTTGATAGGGCAATGGTGAATTGTTGTGTAGAAGAAATAATGAACAAGGAAAAGAAGGATGTGAGTGGAAATACAAGAGCAATGGGGAGGTTGAAGGTTGCATGTGAGAAAGCGAAGAGAGATTTGTCCTCAACAACTCAAACGTCAATCGAAATTGAATCTTTGTACGAAGGAAATGATTTTACAATGAAATTCTCTCGGGCAAAATTCGAAGAGCTAAACACTGGTTTCTTTGACAAGTGTATAAAGATTGTAAAGAAATGTTTGAGAGATGGGAAGATAGACAAGAAAAAGGTTGATGATGTTGTCATTGTTGGTGGGCCGACTAGGATTTCTAAGGTACAACAAATGCTTACAGAGTTCTTTGATGGAAAGCTGCTTTGCAAGAACATAAACGCAGAGGAAGCTGTGGCTTATGGTGCAGCTGTGTTGGCTGCAAACTTAGGTGGCAATGATAACCAAACTGTTAAGGATTTGATATGTCGTGATTTAACGCACTTTCAAGATCCGAGAAATTAATCGAACAATTAAGCAATAAATAAAGACACAAGATTTTACGTGGTTCGGCTTGAGGCCTAGTCCACGGGCGGAAGAAGAGATGGAGTTTACTAGCAAATATGGCAAACCCGAGGTTACAATGTATCACTCAATCTAGGCTCCGAAAATACTAACAAAGTATTTGGACTACTCACTAGATTATTACACTTCCCTCGTAACTCACTCGTATAGAATTTTATTTAACAATTCTATACTCTCTCTATTTTCTACAATACTTCTCACAAGAGTGTTATAGACTCTTTCAAGTATTATGTAACTTGAGATGGGATTTTAGATGTGAAGAATGGGATGATCAAATGAGGCAAATCTCATTTCCTTTTATAGGTAAAAATGGTTGGTGAATACTTGTGTGAATCCAAGACCTTTACATGGCCTAACTTTGAACAATCTCCATATGTTGAATAAATGAATTCAACTCTAACTTTGTAGGCTGCCGTATGTATCAAATTTAAAGTCTTCAACAAATGGTAAAATTATTATTTCTACTTTCTGCTTTATTTGACATACTTGCCTTCATTTGTTGAATTACCTATGTGAAATCGATGTGGCACTTCACAAGTTGAAATGGAATTGAGTTAGTCACACAACAAATCTCCACCTTAACGAACATTCCATTCATTTGCTATCTATTCACAATCTCAGCTTCCTGTCAGCCCTCTCGGGCTTATCACTTTCTTCGAATGCCAAGCAAGTTCAAACAATGTTTGAACTTGTTTGTAGTAACTGGTTTAGTCAACATATCTGCCGGATTATCAGCCGTACCAATCTTCTTGACAATTACAACTCCTGTAGATATGACTTCACGAATAAAGTGATAACGTACATCAATGTGTTTGGTTCTCTCATGATACATTTGGTTTTTAGTCAAATGTATGGCACTCTGACTATCACAATGCACCACAGTTTCGTCCTGTTGCAAACCCAGATCATCAACCAAACCCCTCAACCACTTTGCTTCTTTCACACCCTCAGTCAGAGCCATGTATTCCGCTTCAGTTGTCGACAAAGCAACCGTCGATTGTAATGTTGCTTTCCAACTAATAGCACATCTTTCGAGAGTAAAAACATATCCCATCTGAGACCTTCTTTGATCCAAATCACCAGCATAGTCTGAATCAACGTATTCAGTAACATTAGTATTATCACCGCTATCAAATACTAAGCCAATATCTGTTGTCCCTCTGAGGTACCGCAGAATCCATTGCACCGCTTTCCAATGAGATTTCCCTGGACAATCCATATATCTACTCACCACGCTTACCGCCTGTACAATATCCGGTCTAGTACATACCATAACATACATGATGCTACCCACAGCACTAGCATATGGAACATGTGACATATGCTCCACCTCCTCCTCAGTTTCCGGTGACAACGCCGATGAAAGTTTGAAATGTGCAGCAAGTGGAGTACTAACCGGTTTGGAGTTATCCATCCCAAAACGCTGAAGAACCTTCTCAATATATTTCTTTTGTGACAAATACAATTTTCCTTCTCGTCTATCTCTGATAATCTCCATTCCCAATATCTTCTTAGATGCACCCAAATCTTTCATCTCAAACTCACTTTTGAGTTGAGATTTTAACTGATCGATCTCAGACATGTTTTTCGAAGCAATCAACATATCATCCACATATAACAGTAAATAAACGTACGAGCCATCAGGAAGCTTCTTGTGATATACACAACTATCATAATCACTCCGCGAGTAACATTTACTAGTCATGAATACGTCAAACCGCTTATACCATTGTCGAGGTGATTGCTTCAAGCCATATAATGACTTTTTAAGCAAACAAGCATAATCTTCCTTTCCTTTGACCACAAATCCCTCTGACTGGCACATAAAGATCCGTTCCTCCAATTCACCATGTAAGAATGCCGTCTTGACATCTAGTTGCTGCAGCTCCATATCAAGTAAAGCAACCATGGCAAGTAACACGCGAATAGATGTATGCTTTACGACCGGTGAGAAAAATTCATTAAAGTCAACTCCCTCTCTCTGAGTAAAGCCTTTTGCTACAAGGCGTGCTTTGAACCTTTCATCTTCTACACCCGGAATTCCGTCCTTCTTTTTGAAGATCCATTTGCATCCAACAATCTTCTGACCTTTTGGCGGTTTCACCAGCTCCCACGTATGATTCTTATAAAGAGACTCCATCTCTTCATTCATAGCTACAGACCACTTTGCAGATTCTGGGCCACGTATAGCTTCACGATATGTAGCAGGTTCTTGAACCTCTATATCTTCTGCCATACTCAGGGCATAAGCTACCAAATCTGCATGCCCGAACCATTGTGGTGGTTTTATTGCTCGTCGTTCTCTATCTCTTGCTAGATTATAATTCTGTAGATCATGTTGCTCATCTGACTGATCTTCTGGTGTCATTTGATCAACACCAGAGTCATGTACGTCTTCTACAACGGGTTCAACAGGAGTATCTTGTACTACTCCTTGTGGAACTTCTATTTCTTGCTCCACCTGCTCTTCAACTTCACGATCTTTTCCAGCAACTACTTGTTCCTCCTCTGTATTTTTCAACATAGCAGACTCATCAAATGTCACATCCCTGCTGATAAGAAATCGGGATGATTTACCATCAGGGCACCACAATCTATAACCCTTCACCCCATCTGCATACCCTAGAAATATGCATCTTTTGGCCCTCAGCTCAAGTTTACCATCTTTCACATGAGCATAAGCAGGACAACCAAATATCTTCAAATCACTGTAACTTGCAGGGGAACCTGACCATTTCTCCAAAGGAGTTTGACAATCAATTGCCGTTGATGGAGATCGATTTACCAAATAACAAGCTGTGTTTACAGCTTCAGCCCAAAATATATTTGATAATTTTGCGTTCGAGAGCATACACCTTGCTCGCTCAAGGAGCGTTCTATTCATCCATTCTGCAACGCCATTCTGTTGTGGTGTAAACCGCACTGTGTGGTGTCTCACAATGCCTTCATTCTTGCAGAACTCATTGAATTCGCCTTTGCAAAATTCCATTCCATTGTCTGTTCTCAAGCGCTTGACGAACTTTCCAGTCTGCTTCTCTATCATCGTCTTCCATTGCTTGAAATTAACAAAGACTTCATCCTTACGTTTAAGGATATAAACCCACACTCTTCTTGAATAGTCATCAATAAAGGTTAACATGTATCTAGCACCACCTTTTGAAGGAACCGGAGATGGACCCCAAAGGTCTGAATGGATATAATCCAAAGTACCTTTCGTCCTATGAATGGCTGTGCCAAACTTTATTCAGCTTTGTTTTCCGAATACACAGTGTTCGCAGAATTCCAATCTTCCGATATTCTGCCCGCACAACAAACCTCATTTACTAAGCTCCATCATTCCTCTCTCACTCATGTGCCCAAGGCGCATGTGCCATAACTTGGTGGTATCTACATCTTTAGCCGATGAAGAAACTCCAGCCGCTCTAGTAACTGTGCTACCCTTTAACAGGTAAAGGCCATTATACCTTTCACCTTTCATCACGACAAGTGCACCTCTTGAAACTTTTAATACTCCACCTCGAGCTCGATACTCGCAACCGATGGAGTCCAGCGTACCCAAGGAAATAAGATTCTTCTTCAATTCTGGATGTAACGACCCGCACTTTTTCGATCGTTCTATACTTATAAGATTGATATTTACATAAATTAAACATTACCAACTTGATAAGCAATCCAAATTGTTGAGACTTATGTTTCCGAAAAGAGTTTTACACAACGTTTGACCGTCTAGTTTGACCGATGATATCACGAACTATACAATATATGATAATTATACGTTTGTGTATATAAATGTATATATACATATTTAACATGATTAATAAATGTTTTAATATCTCATTTTGTATTAATAACAACAAGTTATATGTGTATTTTGAAACTACTAACTTAAGTTTTCAAAACGATAACTATACGTAACGTTATTTGACATAAATACTTAAGACATATAATGTTTATACATATATTGTATAAGTAATGTATTTAATCACTTTTAAAGACTTAAATACATAAAACCATATAAGTGTATTCACAAAAGATAGCTATATTTGAATCCTCATTCCATTTTTCACAAAATTTCTATACGTATACCTAGAGTATTTATACTCGTATCATACCTAGCTTTTATACGTACTTACTAATAGTAAATACACATCAAATCACCACCAAACCTACTCTTGTTACTGCCCTTAGAGCTAGGTAATTGAACTTGGATGTAAATAAGGCTAGATACATGAAATCATAACTTGAAATTTTGTCCTTAACCCTTACATGGCCACGTTTTTTTAGCTCTATATGTATCATCACTTTGTTTCACTTTTACTTCAATTATCTTAGCAAAAACACACAATCTTTCAAGAACTCTAAACTCCATAACACTACAGCAACTTATCAAGAAGATCTAGCTTCAAAAACCATACTAAAACACCATAAGAAAACCATACAAAAACACTTCAAGAAAACCCTCCAAGAACACCAACTTACTTCCAATCTTTCATCCACTTCTATCACCCTTTTGATTCTAGCTTCTTACTTCTCTTTTACAGCAAACTTATCCAAGGAACTTGAGGTAGAATCTATGTTCATAACCTTATTCGATTCATATATATATAGCTATCATATTTTGTGGTATACAAGTTTAACAACAAGAACATAGTTTGAATGTTTTCAAACTTGTTTGCAAACTAAATTAGATCCTTCTAACTTAACTTTTAAAATACTTCAAGACATGTAACATAACTTATTTATATGTTAATTTAACAAGGTAAAACTTGGTTTTTCAAAGTATAAGTATTTTTGGAAAAATGGTCATTAAATGATTTTGTTGTAACAAAATGTTTAACTTCATATGTTTCACTAAACTTTCACTTATGCCGTATGATTTTGAATACAAACCAAGGTATTTACAGTTCATAGTCTTAAAGAAGAACTCGATCCAAGAAGATGGCAATTTGAATCAACGAAAACGGACTTGTAACGAAGAAACTATGACCGAAACAAAATTGGCTATCCTAGACATTTTCAACTTCGGGATTCATTGGAAAAATTTACATAAAATCACATACTTCTAAGATAACATGATATTTTATATATATGTACTCATAATTCAATTTCATATGGTTCAGGATCACCCGTAAACAACACGAGAAGATTAATCATAAGATCCCATGATTGTACGCAACACGTCATTTGACAACACCGGTACTTTATGTACGCAACACGTCATTTGACAACACCGGTACCATGGGTCAAGATTAATCTCGACCAATACATATACGATGGGGTTTTATTTATTTCGTTGGGGGTTTTATTTATTTCATTGCGGGTATATTAAACATCTAAAAATGAACCATTAAAATTGAATTACTAACATCGAAATGCTAACTACGGACTAAGGAAATATTCAAAATATTAAAAGTATAACAAGTATATATATATATATAACGTTTGTTTTAAAATGAAAACATATTGATATATTATATATGGATAGGTTCGTGATATCAACCGGAAGACCGAGTCAAAATATATATATCATCAAGACAAGAGTGAGTATATAGTCCCACTTTTAAACTCTAAATATTTCGGGATGAGAATACATGTATTTTATGTTTTACGATATGGACACGAGTAACTGAAAAATATATTCTACGTTGAGTTGTACCACTGGCATACTTCCCTGTAGCTTGGTAACTAATATTTACAGCGGTATTGTAAACGCGAATCCTGTTGATAGATCTATCGGGCCTGACAACCCCAACCGGACTGGACGACCAGTATTCAACGGTTGCACAGTACTTCGTTTTGTGACTACACTTGGTACGGTGTAGTAAGATTTCATATTAAAGGGAATATGCGACGTGAAAATGTTAAGTATGGTTATCAAGTGCTCAACCACTTAGAATACTTTTATTAAACTGTTTATATACGAAATCTTGTGGTCTATATATATATTGCTGCCGGCGTTAAACCTATATCTCACCAACTTTATGTTGACCTTTTTAAAACATGTCTATTCTCAGGTGATTTCTAAAGCTTCCGCTGCATCATGTTGGATCTAACCAGGATCTTGCGTACGCATGTTTGTGTCAAAAATAAAACTGCATATCCGAGATGTTGTATTGTAAAATATGCTAGAAACCGTGTTGTTGTCATCATTTGTAAAGTTTGTAAGTCGAAGATTATCGCTAAACGTTAATCTTCTTTTTATTGTCTTAAGCTTGTAACAAAAATAATGGTTATGGTTTGTAATGTATAATATATGCAGTTTTCTTTCAAAAATGTCTCATATAGAGGTCAATACCTCGCAATGAAATCATACGTTATCTAACGCGTTCTTATAGTTAAGGACGGGTTATGACATGTGGTATCAGAGCGTTGGTCTTAGCGAACCAGGTTTGCATTAGTGTGTCTAACCGAGAAGTCGTTAGGATACATTAGTAAAGTCTGGACTTTGACCGGGTCTGATTTTAAAAACCATTGCTTATCACTGTTGGTTAAAAATTTATATGTAAATATTATGTAAGTACTAATGGGTTAGTTGTTATGTGATAGATGTCGGGCTCGAAACTTATTATCACATTCAGCGACTCCGAATCAGAACCTTCAGATTGTGTTTCAATCATTAACATATCCGATGACGAAAGTGGTATTTTTGGGGAAGACTCACAATTTCCGGATGAACCAACTATAGAGAACCCGGAAAGTGAACCCGAGGAGGAAAGTGAACCCGAGGAGGAAAGTGAACCCGAGGAGGAAAGTGAACCCGAGGAAGAAATACAGGAAATTACAAAAGACGAGTTCGAACTAGGAAAGAAACGAAAAGCTAGTGAATTAGAAAATCCAAATCCCGAGTTTAATGAGAATGAAGTGGCACCAATTCCACTAAACACTACCACCCCTATCCCCGCTATTCCTATTAGTGCAATCCCCGCATCTAGTTCTTCGGCACCTCAGCCAAAACGTAGGGAGACAGCTAGGATTCGCGTTGGGGGATTCCCTGGACATAAATGTTTTGGGAAATAGACCAAATGATGCGCTGCCGTATTAAACCATGGAATCACATAATGTTTTGTATAATATTATTAGTGTGGTTTGTTTAAAGTTTGATGTAAGCATATGTAAAATAGCGAAGTATGAAATGCAATAATTTTCCATGGTTAAGTATTATTTAGATGGTAGTAATTGATTCTGTACTAAGCTATTAAGTATGAACATTAACGGGTAGGTACTACCCAAGATATAATTATAAAACGCTAATAAGAAGAAAAGGCTTTTATAATAATACCTGGTTCATATTATTAACAAGCTATAAATGTACTATAAATACACACTACATCTATAATATTCCATGTGAATAATTATTTTCTTTCATTAGGAAATGGCGCGATTGAATCGAATGACGGAACAAGAACTCGAGGAACTCATCAACCAGCGAGTGAACGACAGAATGTTATGGGTTGAGGCTGCAAGAGCTGCTGCAGTTAACCCAAATCCTCGTGTAGGATGCTCCTACAAGACGTTTCAAGCTTGCAAGCCCTCATCATTCAGTGGAACGGAAGGACCGATCGGTTTAACCCGATGGATAGAAAAGATGGAGACGGTGTTTAAAATCAGTGGTTGTGATGAAAAAGACATGACCAAGTTTGCATCGTGCACTTTACAAGATAGTGCACTCACATGGTGGAAGAATTATGTGAAGGCGGTAGGAGGAGATGTAGCTTATGATACTCCATGGGAAGAATTCAAAGCAATGATAATCACCGAGTATTGTCCAAGGAATGAGGTTATTAAGTTAGAAGATGAGTTACGAAGTTTGAAGGTGGTTGGTACTGAAATCACCAACTACAATCAGCGATTCATGGAATTGGTTTTACTATGTCCTGAATTGGTTCCAACCGAAGCACGGAAGATTGAAATGTACAAAGGTGGTTTGCCCAGAAAGGTCAAGGCAAATGTTACGGCGTCGAAACCTAAGACAATTCATGAAGCTATAACCATGGCAAACGAGTTAATGGATCAGGTCATTCTGGATAAGAAAGCATTCACTACTGAGGTGAAGGTATCGAGTAACAAAAGGAAGTGGAACGGAAATTATGATCGAGATTACCAACAGCAATCTTTTAAGAAACCAGAAACCCCGAAAGGTGCGGGTAGCGGTTCAGGCTTTGGTTACAAAGGACAAAGTCCTTTATGCAACCGTTGTCACAAACATCATTTTGGTTACTGTAGTGTGTTGTGCACTAAATGCAATAGACAGGGACATCTTGCTGAAGATTGTAAGGCTCTCGTTACAAATGCAAATGGTAACAAGACTCCTGCCACCAACGCAAATAGAACTGCTTTGGCTAACATTACTTGTTTTGGGTGTGGAAAACAAGGTCACTATAAGAGCCAGTGCCCGAATCAGAATGGCGGACCTGCACGTGGAAGAGCGTTTGTTATTAATGCTAGAGAGGCACGAGAAGACCCGGAGCTTGTTACGGGTACGTTTACCATTAATAACTTATCAGCATCTATTTTATTTTATACTGGCGCCGATAGAAGTTACGTGTGTATAAATTTTTACACTAAATTGAATTGTTCATCATTACCTCTAGATGCTAAGTACTTGATTGAGTTAGCTAATGGTAAACTAATTAAAGCCGATAAAATTTGTCGTGATTGTGAAATAAATCTAGCCGGAGAAACGTTTAAAATCGACTTAATACCCGTAGAATTAGGAGGTTTTGATGTAATAGTCGGCATGGACTGGATGTCCAAAATAGGAGCGGAAGTTGTTTGTGCCAAGAAGGCAATTCGTATTCCTGGTAAGGATAAAATACCGGTGATGATTTATGGAGAGAAGGGTAATTCAAAGCTAAAACTCATTAGCTGTTTGAAAGCCAAGAAATGTTTAGAAAAGGGATGTTACGCTATTTTAGCACATGTTAATAAAGTCGAAAAGAAAGAAAAGTGTATCAATGACGTGCCTGTGGCAAGAGATTTTCCTGAAGTTTTTCCGGAAGAATTGCCGGGATTACCTCCATTTAGATCGGTAGAATTTCAAATAGATTTAGTACCAGGAGCTGCACCAGTGGCTCGTGCTCCATATAGACTTGCACCGTCCGAGTTAAAAGAACTTCAAAGTCAGTTAAAAGAATTACTGGACCGTGGATTCATACGACCGAGTACTTCACCGTGGGGAGCTCCAATTTTGTTTGTTAAGAAGAAAGATGGATCTTTCAGGATGTGTATAGACTATCGTGAATTAAATAAGTTAACTATCAAGAATCGGTATCCACTACCGAGAATTGATGACTTATTTGATCAATTGCAAGGATCATGTGTTTATTCAAAAATCGACTTAAGATCGGGCTATCATCAACTACGCGTCAAAGAAGAGGACATTCCGAAAACTGCTTTTCGGACACGTTATGGTCATTACGAATTTTTGGTTATGCCGTTTGGATTGACGAATGCGCCAGCTGTATTCATGGACCTCATGAATCGAGTTTGTAGTCCGTATTTAGATAAGTTTGTTATCGTTTTCATTGATGATATTCTCATCTATTCCAAGAGTGAGCAAGAGCATGAAGAGCATTTAAGGTTGATACTGGAGTTGTTGAGAAAAGAACAACTTTATGCTAAATTTTCTAAGTGTGCTTTCTGGTTGAAAGAAGTGCAATTTCTTGGTCACGTTGTTAATAGCGAAGGAATTCAGGTTGATCCAGCAAAAACTGAAGCTATTGAAAAATGGGAGACTCCTAAGACACCAACGCAGATACGTCAATTTTTGGGTTTAGCCGGTTATTATAGAAGGTTTATTCAAGATTTTTCCCGAATAGCTAAGCCGTTGACAGCGTTAACGCAAAAAGGGAAGAAATATGAATGGACCTCGGAGCAGGAGAACGCATTTCAAATACTGAAGAAGAAGTTAACTACGGCGCCTATTTTATCGTTACCAGAAGGAAACGATGATTTTGAAATATATTGTGACGCTTCGCGACAAGGTTTTGGTTGTGTTCTTATGCAACGAAAGAAAGTAATTGCATTTGCATCCCGACAATTGAAGATTCACGAGCGGAATTATACGACGCACGATCTAGAACTGGGAGCAGTCGTGTTTGCATTGAAGATGTGGAGACATTACTTGTATGGGGTTAAATTCACTGTATTTACTGATCATAAAAGCCTTCAACATATTTTTGATCAGAAACAATTGAACATGAGGCAACGTAGATGGGTCGAGTTAATAAACGACTATGATTGTGAAATTCGTTATCATCCCGGGAAGGCGAACGTGGTGGCTGATGCTTTAAGCAGAAAGGAACGAGAACCAATTCGAGTTCGAGCAATGAATATAAAAATTCGCATGAACCTCAACTCACAAATCAAAGAAGTTCAACGAGAAGCACTTAATGAAGAAAACATAAAGAATGAAATAATGAAGAAGTATGAGAAGCAACTCGTTGTACGGGAAGATGGAATTCGGTATTTTGCAAATCGTATTTGGGTACCGAAGTTGGGTGGATTAAGGAAGTTGATATTGAACGAGGCACATAAGACAAGATACTCGATACATCCTGGAGTTGGAAAGATGTATCAAGATCTTAAGACACGATATTGGTGGCCTAATTTAAAGACCGACGTTGCAACATATGTTGGGGAGTGTTTAACTTGTTCTAAGGTCAAAGCAGAACACCAGAAGCCGTCAGGGTTACTTCAACAACCAGAAATCCCAGAATGGAAGTGGGATGGTATTACCATGGATTTCATCACGAAGTTACCAAAGACTGCCTGGGGATACGACACCATTTGGGTGATTGTTGATCGTCTCACCAAGTCTGCACATTTCTTACCTATAAAGGAAACGGATAGAATGGAGAAACTATTACGATTGTATATAACGGAAGTTGTTTCAAGGCATGGAATACCTATTTCCATTATATCCGATCGTGATAGTAGATTTACCTCAAAATTCTGGCAATCACTACAGGAGGCACTAGGAACTCGGTTGGATATGAGTACCGCATATCATCCGCAGACCGACGGGCAGAGTGAAAGAACAATTCAGACTCTTGAAGACATGCTCAGGGCATGTGTGATCGATTTTGGAAATGGATGGGATAAATATCTACCGTTAGCAGAATTCTCGTATAATAATAGTTATCATGCGAGCATTGGAGCTGCGCCATTCGAAGCATTGTATGGAAGGAAGTGTAGATCTCCTATCTGTTGGAATGAAGTAGGAGATCGACAATTAACTGGTCCCGAGATCATACATGAAACGACTGAGAAGATAGTGCAAATCAAGGAGAGATTAAAAACAGCCCGCAGTCGCCAAAAGAGCTACGCCGATGTTCGAAGGAAACCATTAGAGTTTCAGGTCGGGGACATGGTTATGCTAAAGGTGTCACCTTGGAAAGGTGTAATACGTTTCGGCAAAAGGGGTAAACTGAACCCAAGGTACGTAGGCCCGTTCAAGATCATCGAACGCATTGGACCGGTAGCTTATCGACTCGAGTTACCGCAACAACTCGCCGGAGTACATAATACCTTTCACATCTCGAACCTTAAGAAGTGTCTTGCAAAGGAAGACCTCACCATTCCTCTTGAAGAAATCCATGTGGACGAGAAACTACAATTCGTCGAAGAACCAATCGAAATCATGGACCGTGAAGTTAAACAGCTCAAACAGAGCAATATACCGATTGTTAAGGTTCGTTGGAATGCTAGAAGAGGTCCCGAGTTTACGTGGGAACGAGAGGATCAAATGAAACAAAAGTATCCACACTTGTTTCTCGATAACGCAAAATAGGTACAATTTTAAAATTTCGGGACGAAATTTATTTAACGGGGAGGTAATGTAACGAACCGCACTTTTTCGATCGTTCTATACTTATAAGATTGATATTTACATAAATTAAACATTACCAACTTGATAAGCAATCCAAATTGTTGAGACTTATGTTTCCGAAAAGAGTTTTACACAACGTTTGACCGTCTAGTTTGACCGATGATATCACGAACTATACAATATATGATAATTATACGTTTGTGTATATAAATGTATATATACATATTTAACATGATTAATAAATGTTTTAATATCTCATTTTGTATTAATAACAACAAGTTATATGTGTATTTTGAAACTACTAACTTAAGTTTTCAAAACGATAACTATACGTAACGTTATTTGACATAAATACTTAAGACATATAATGTTTATACATATATTGTATAAGTAATGTATTTAATCACTTTTAAAGACTTAAATACATAAAACCATATAAGTGTATTCACAAAAGATAGCTATATTTGAATCCTCATTCCATTTTTCACAAAATTTCTATACGTATACCTAGAGTATTTATACTCGTATCATACCTAGCTTTTATACGTACTTACTAATAGTAAATACACATCAAATCACCACCAAACCTACTCTTGTTACTGCCCTTAGAGCTAGGTAATTGAACTTGGATGCAAATAAGGCTAGATACATGAAATCATAACTTGAAATTTTGTCCTTAACCCTTACATGGCCACGTTTTTTTAGCTCTATATGTATCATCACTTTGTTTCACTTTTACTTCAATTATCTTAGCAAAAACACACACTCTTTCAAGAACTCTAAACTCCATAACACTACAGAAACTTATCAAGAAGATCTAGCTTCAAAAACCATACTAAAACACCATAAGAAAACCATACAAAAACACTTCAAGAAAACCCTCCAAGAACACCAACTTACTTCCAATCTTTCATCCACTTCTATCACCCTTTTGATTCTAGCTTCTTACTTCTCTTTTACAGCAAACTTATCCAAGGAACTTGAGGTAGAATCTATGTTCATAACCTTATTCGATTCATATATATATAGCTATCATATTTTGTGGTATACAAGTTTAACAACAAGAACATAGTTTGAATGTTTTCAAACTTGTTTGCAAACTAAATTAGATCCTTCTAACTTAACTTTTAAAATACTTCAAGACATGTAACATAACTTATTTATATGTTAATTTAACAAGGTAAAACTTGGTTTTTCAAAGTATAAGTATTTTTGGAAAAATGGTCATTAAATGATTTTGTTGTAACAAAATGTTTAACTTCATATGTTTCACTAAACTTTCACTTATGCCGTATGATTTTGAATACAAACCAAGGTATTTACAGTTCATAGTCTTAAAGAAGAACTCGATCCAAGAAGATGGCAATTTGAATCAACGAAAACGGACTTGTAACGAAGAAACTATGACCGAAACAAAATTGGCTATCCTAGACATTTTCAACTTCGGGATTCATTGGAAAAATTTACATAAAATCACATACTTCTAAGATAACATGATATTTTATATATATGTACTCATAATTCAATTTCATATGGTTCAGGATCACCCGTAAACAACACGAGAAGATTAATCATAAGATCCCATGATTGTACGCAACACGTCATTTGACAACACCGGTACTTTATGTACGCAACACGTCATTTGACAACACCGGTACCATGGGTCAAGATTAATCTCGACCAATACATATACGATGGGGTTTTATTTATTTCGTTGGGGGTTTTATTTATTTCATTGCGGGTATATTAAACATCTAAAAATGAACCATTAAAATTGAATTACTAACATCGAAATGCTAACTACGGACTAAGGAAATATTCAAAATATTAAAAGTATAACAAGTATATATATATATAACGTTTGTTTTAAAATGAAAACATATTGATATATTATATATGGATAGGTTCGTGATATCAACCGGAAGACCGAGTCAAAATATATATATCATCAAGACAAGAGTGAGTATATAGTCCCACTTTTAAACTCTAAATATTTCGGGATGAGAATACATGTATTTTATGTTTTACGATATGGACACGAGTAACTGAAAAATATATTCTACGTTGAGTTGTACCACTGGCATACTTCCCTGTAGCTTGGTAACTAATATTTACAGCGGTATTGTAAACGCGAATCCTGTTGATAGATCTATCGGGCCTGACAACCCCAACCGGACTGGACGACCAGTATTCAACGGTTGCACAGTACTTCGTTTTGTGACTACACTTGGTACGGTGTAGTAAGATTTCATATTAAAGGGAATATGCGACGTGAAAATGTTAAGTATGGTTATCAAGTGCTCAACCACTTAGAATACTTTTATTAAACTGTTTATAGACGAAATCTTGTGGTCTATATATATATTGCTGCCGGCGTTAAACCTATATCTCACCAACTTTATGTTGACCTTTTTAAAACATGTCTATTCTCAGGTGATTTCTAAAGCTTCCGCTGCATCATGTTGGATCTAACCAGGATCTTGCGTACGCATGTTTGTGTCAAAAATAAAACTGCATATCCGAGATGTTGTATTGTAAAATATGCTAGAAACCGTGTTGTTGTCATCATTTGTAAAGTTTGTAAGTCGAAGATTATCGCTAAACGTTAATCTTCTTTTTATTGTCTTAAGCTTGTAACAAAAATAATGGTTATGGTTTGTAATGTATAATATATGCAGTTTTCTTTCAAAAATGTCTCATATAGAGGTCAATACCTCGCAATGAAATCATACGTTATCTAACGCGTTCTTATAGTTAAGGACGGGTTATGACACTGGAACATGCCTGACATCTGTCAACGTCCTCACCGTGCCATCATACATCTTGATTTGGATCGTTCCTATGCCAACAACCTTACAAGCTACATCATTTCCCATAAGGACTTTACCACCATCTATTTGTTGATAGGTAGTAAACCAGTCCCTAATAGGACACATATGATAAGAACAACCCGAGTCAAGAATCCACTCATTACTTGAGCGGCCATCGGTAACACTAAGAACATTTGCACCATCAGAATCATTTTCTGCAACCGCGGTAACTTTATCGACTCCCGCTGCATTCCAAGTCTCTCTTTTTCCTTTTAAGTCTGGACAGTCTCTACGCATGTGACCTTCCTTGTGACAATTGTACCACTTGATCTTTCTAGATCTTGGTTTCGATCTAGAACGACCTTTGTGGTTACTACTTGATGCTCTATCATTACTTCTTTCTCTCACCACCAAACCATTTGCACTTTCTTCCACATAATCCGCTGAGGATTTCTTCCTTAACTCAACAGAGTTCAAGGTAGATTTGACATCCTCCATGAAAATAGTATCTTTACTATATAGTAGAGTTGTAACCAAATGCTCGTATGATTTTGGCAAGGAACATAAGAAAATTAATGATTGATCTTCATCGTCAATTTTCACACCAATATTATTCAAGTCCAAAATTATTTTATTGAACTCATCGATGTGATCATTTAATGAACCTTCTTTCATCCGAAGAGTGTACAACCGTTGTTTCATATACAACCGATTCGTGAGACTCTTAGTCATATATAGAGATTCTAGCTGTTTCCAATGTCCAGCCGGTGTGGTTTCTGCCGCAACTTCTCTAAGCACACAATTGGCAAGATTTAGAATAATCATGCCGTGTGCCTTTTCCAGAAGTTCATCCTTCTCTTCATCTGTCAACTTTTCGGGTAGATGTTCTCTCCCTTTCAAAGCTAACAAATAACCTTGTTGTCTCAGTAGAGCCCGCATCTTCATTCGCCAAAGACCAAAATCGTTCTGGCCATTAAATTTCTCTACATCGGACCTGATTATCGTCATCTTGAATATTTAATCACAGCTACGCTCTGATACCAGTTTGTCGTGATTTAGCGCACTTTCAAGACCCGAGAAATTAATCGAACAATTAAGCAATAAATAAAGACACAAGATTTTACGTGGTTCGGCTTGAGGCCTAGTCCACGGGCGGAAGCAGAGATGGAGTTTACTAGCAAATATGGCAAACCCGAGGTTACAATGTATCACTCAATCTAGGCTCCGAAAATACTAACAAAGTATTTGGACCACTCACTAGATTATTACACTTCCTTCGTAACTCACTCGTATAGAATTTTATTTAACAATTCTATACTCTCTCTATTTTCTACAATACTTCTCACAAGTGTTATAGACTCTTTCAAGTATTATGTAACTTGAGATGGGATTTTAGATGTGAAGAATGGGATGATCAAATGAGGCAAATCTCATTTCCTTTTATAGGTAAAAATGGTTGGTGAATACTTGTGTGAATCCAAGACCTTTACATGGCCTAACTTTGAACAATCTCCATATGTTGAATAAATGAATTCAACTCTAACTTTGTAGGCTGCCGTATGTATCAAATTTAAAGTCTTCAACAAATGGTAAAATTATTATTTCTACTTTCTGCTTTATTTGACATACTTGCCTTCATTTTTTGAATTACCCATGTGAAATCTATGAGGCACTTCACAAGTTGTAATGGAATTGAGTTAGTCACACAACATGATACTATCAGATGTTACACCACTCTCCCTTGGAGTTCGAATTTATGATAATGATATGAGTGTTGTGATCCCGAGGAACACACCCATACCCACCATCAAGGAGCGTATTTATAATACAAAATTTGACAATCAGTTATGTGTGAAATTTCCTGTATATCAGGGTGAGAGTAGTAACACCGAAAATAACATATTTCTTGACAAGTTTGTTGTTTATGGTGTTCCGGCAGCCCCTGCTCGTAAAGAAAAGTTGAAGGTTTGCTTTAACATAGATGCAAATGGTATTCTCAAAGTCTCAGGTGAGGTGATATCCAATGGTAATAAAGCAAGTGTAACAATTGCTGCTGAAAAAATTAAAAAGAAGCTGAAGAAGGTTAAGATGTGAAGTCTATTGTAACCGAGCTGGGTTTTGAAGATTGGTGTTCCAATCCTAAATGTCCTTAAGTTTATTGTACTTTTGTATAAGTTGATAGGTGTTTTTGGGTGTCCAAGGCTTACTTAACTCCCTGTATGTAATAGATAACTGAGTGGTGTACTTGCTTCAGGTGCGCTCTGTTGTAGGTTGCTTAACTGCCAATCACTAGTGCGCTGCAACCAATTTTTGGTGTATGGGCTTCGGCCTTTTTGCTATAAATACAAATATATTTGCCTTCTAAAAAGGTAATTGTAACCTGAAAAAACTAAATTGAATATCTTGTGTATTGCTTTTATGATTTGGTTTTCAAACATTTTACCTTATTCGAGACTGGCTTTTCTTTATTTTAATTGTGATTTATTGTGTAATAAATGTTATGTGATTGCTTAATGTAATGGTACAAAGTTTGTAAGTTGTCAATGTAAATAGGATTGTATATGAAAACATAATAGAACATGTGATATTTCTTTGTGATGGTACACAAAAAGATGCACATTTGCTTCAACATTGATTCTTTCTACTGATACTAAATGTCTTGGCTGTGGTGAAATTCACTGGTAATAAAAGAAATCCATCCATTTCTATGACCCAGGAACTTGATGAAGATCAAACTAAGAAGATGCTTATAAATGTTGATATATGAAATACACTGTATATTACTATATTAGAATATTCCAAAGAGAACATGATCGGCTTACTGCGTTGCACATCCCAGTTAGAACCCAACCCACCCATTTTGACACTTCCCAAGAACTTGTATATCTCAACCTTGTTTCAGCATCTTCTTCATTTGACATACAAGCCTCGACTTAATCAACCTGAATCCGAATAAAGGAATTCTCTGTTGCAAATATCAAAGTACGATCCACGTAATTTCAATAACATGTAAGGGCAAAATCTGCAATCTACAGTAAACCACGAGAATGCTCGATGTAATTTTTATCATATAATCTGACCTCTACAATTATCTGACTGTAACATGTATTTTTTTTTATCGGCAATTTTAATAATACGGAGCAGAATTTGGGAAAAGATTGATTCCATCTTAATCGATTAACAACCCAATCAAAGGTATAGATACAAAACTAGGGAAAAGAGAATTTACAAAATACACCTTAGACAATATAAACAAGTGAAAATACACATAAATACATATCTCTACACCCCCCCTCAAGATGGAGGATGGGAAGAAGACATCCCCAGCTTGGATAACAATTGCTGAAATTGTGAAGAAGGAAGAATCTTCGTTAGAACGTCAGCCAGTTGGTTTTGAGTTGTAAGGTAGCTAAGCTCTATCAAGCCTTCCATAACTTTTTCACGCGTAAAATGACAATCAAGTTCAATGTGTTTCGTACGCTCATGGAAGACCGGGTTCTTAGCAATATGGAGAGCAGATTGATTGTCGCAGTGAAGGGTAACAGGTTTTAAGTCAGTAATACCCAATTCTTCAAAAAGACGAATTAACCATGTAAGTTCCGAAGCAGCATTTGCCATAGCCCGATATTCAGCCTCGAAAGAAGAACGAGAAATCGTAGATTGCTTTTTAGATTTCCAACTGATCGGAGAACCGCTTAACAAAATCACATACCCCGTAACAGACCGACGAGAAATGGGACACGCAGCCCAGTCCGAATCAGAATAAGCATGAAGGCTAAGTTGTGTGGAGCCATTTAGAAGAATACCTTGTCCGCTTGTACCTTTTAGATAACGTAATAAATGATTAACACCTTCCATATGGATTTGTTGTGGATGTTGCATAAATTGACTCATAGTTTGAACTGCAAAAGCGAGGTCAGGACGAGTGTGAGTCAAAAAATTCAGTTTACCAATGAGAGACCGATAACGTGACGGGTCTTTGAGATACGGACTGCAGGGATCAGAAAACTTGATATTTTGTGGAAGGGGAGTAACGGTTGGCTTTGCATCCGAGACATCAAACTCATGTAGTAATTCTTGAGTAAACTTGCGTTGAGTCAGAACAAACCCTGTGTCAAGGTAAATAACCTCGATACCCAGGAAATAGTGAAGAGAACCCAAATCTTTGATGGTAAACTCCCGATGAAGAAAGTCCTTGAGTTGAGAAACAGAAGTAGCATCCGAGCCGGTCACTAAAATGTCATCGACATATACCGCAAAAATGGTCAATTGACTATTAACCTTTTTAATGAATAGGTTGTAGTCATTTTTGGACTGCATAAACCCTTGATCTTGAAGAGCTCGAGAAAGTTTTTGAAACCATTGTCGACTTGCCTGTTTCAGACCATATAGGGATTTATGAAGACGACACACTTTGTGTTCGGGATTAGGAATGCCGGGAGGCATCCGCATGTAAACCTCTTCAGACAAATCCCCGTGAAGAAAAGCGTTATTAACATCCATTTGGTGTATTTTCCAACGCTTCGAAGCAGCAAGAGCAAGGATGCTGCGAACAGTAGCCATTTTGATAACTGGAGAAAAAGTGTCAAAAAAATCAACACCTGCACATTGGTGGTTTCCCTGAACAACTAATCGACCTTTATACCTTTCCAATGACCCATCAGATTTTAGTTTAACCTTGTAAACCCAATGATTTCCCAATGCTTTCTTTCCCAGTGGAAGATCACAAACTTCCCAAGTGTTATTGGCTTGTAAAGCATCAATCTCGATATTCATGGCATGAACCCAATGAGGGTGTTTAGATGCCTCATTGTAATAACATGGCTCAGTATGACGACTGTTATGAACAAGAAATGCATGGTGGGAAGTAGGCAAGCTAGAATAAGAAACAAGATTACACCAATGTTTAGGAGTAGTGTTCTTGGGGCAAACGTAGTCCTTCAAGTGAGAGGGTTGAACAGGGGTACGAGAAGAACGACGAACAAAAATAGGATCAGGTGCGGAAGCATGGACAGGTTCGGAAGGAATCTGTGTGGAAGAGTCAGAAGTGGTAGAGTTAGGATCATCGTGTAAAGGAGAATCATGGAAAGAAGTAGAAGGAATAGGATCGGGAGGTATAGAAGGGGTGGTGACAGTAGGAATGAAATTATGAGAGGGATCATCAACAGGCAAAGGGAAAAAATAGAGTCTGAGTGTTTTGGTAAGTAATGGAAAGGAAAATGTTGTTCATGGAAGACGACATCACGACTATATATGATTTTGCGAGTGAGAAGATCAAGGCATCTGTACGCTTTCTTGCCGAATGGATATCCCAAGAAAACACAAGGAGTAGCTCGAGATTCAAATTTAAGACGGGCGTGTTTGAGAGTGGAGACATAGCAAAGACACCCAAAGGAGCGAATGTGGTCATATGAAGGCACTGATTGGTTAAGAGTTCATATGGTGTCTTGTTTTGAAGGATAGAAAGAGGAAATCGATTAATCAAATAAGAAGCGGTAAGAATGCAATCTCCTCAATAGGCAATCGGGAGATTGGCTTGAAAGAATAGACCCTGGGCAGTTTCAAGAAGGTGTTTATGTTTGCGTTCGACGATGCCATTTTGTTGAGGTGTGGCATTACAAGACGTTTGATGAATAATGCCTTTAGTGAAATAAAAATTAATGGCCGTGGAGTCTTTGAATTCAATACCATTGTCCGATCGAATTACTTTAACAAAAGTGTGGAACTGATTTTCAATGTAAGCAACAAAGGCAATAAGCGTAGAAAAAGCCGCACTTTTAGTAGCTAATAAATGAGTCCATGTAGTACGAGAAAAATCATCAACGATAGTAAGAAAATATTTAAAACCATTGTGTGTAGGGCGAGAGTAAGGACCCCATAAATCAACATGTATTAACTCAAAAATAGAAGAAGATTTAATAGTACTAAAAGGAAAAGAAAGTCTATGCATTCGAGCCTTATGACAAGTATTGCAAATAATGTCAGGAATAGATGTATTACATGATAAAGAACTAATACATTTAATCCTATCAAGTGGCAAATGGCCAAGCCGACAATGCCAAAGTTAAGCCGAGCTCTTGGTCAACGAAGCAGAAAGCGAAATGGGGTGAGCAGAAGTATGCGTGGTTGGAGAAGCAACAAAGTAGAGTCCTTGTCAAACGTCACCAAGGACCAGTGGATGCTCCATTAAAGGAACCTGAAGGAGATAAGAAGTAAGAGTAAAAGTGAGAGAAGCACTATATTGAAGTAAAAGTTTATAAACAGAAAGAAGATTGAATTGGAAATCAGGAACATGAAGGACATGGTCAAGAATAACATTGTCATTTAGACGAATAGAACCAACATGGTGAACGCGAGCCTTCTGACCATTTGGCATCTCGATGAAACTCGGTTTATGGACAACAGTGTATTCGCTGAACATAAATAAATGAGGTGTCATGTGGTCAGTCGCGCCACTATCAATAATCCATGGATTGTTTAAATCAGTAGACAAAAAACAAAATCTCTTACCAGCCATGAAAGCAGTAGACAAATCAGACGAAGAGCCATTCTGAGGATTCAAGTTATGTTGGGCGAGCATAGCAGCAAATTGGTTCATCTGCTCTTTGGTAAAAGTAGAAGGATCAGAAGAAGTAGACGAATTGTTTGTGTGAGGTTCATTGACAGTAGCTTGAACCGAATTAGCAACCTGATGCTTCTCTTGAGTAGAAGAGTTATTCTTGTAACACCGATCATTAGAATGACCCCAAACGTTGCAAAAAGTGCAAAAAAATTTTGAACGCCGACCATTGGGAGCAAGGCCAAAAACAACACCCTTAGAATTAGTAATCGTGTTATTACCTTTTGAATTTCATGAAGAAGAAGATTTAAAAGAATTGTTTCTGTTAGCAACGAGAGCTGTGGAGTCAACACCAACAGAAAAGGTCGTGTTGCATTCACGTTGAGATTCTTCTTGGATGATTAAACGATAACATTCGCTAAGAGAAGGTAGCGGAGATTGCATAAGGATGTTACCACGAATGAGCATGTAAGCATCATTCAAGCCCATCAAGAATTGCATGATTTGTTGTTCTTGTAATATTGCCATGAAAGCCGTATTACTCCCACACGAACAAGCAGGAATAGCAAGCAACAACATATATTCATCCCACGCAGTTTTTAACTGAGTATAATAAGTAGCAACATTGGTATTCCCTTGAGACAAGGATGAGATAATTTTGTGAACCTGAAACTTACGAGGAATACTAGATTGAGCAAATCGTTCCTTTAGGTCATTCCAAATCTCTTTTGCGGTAGGAAAGTAAAGAATGCTTCGACGAATATCCGATTCAACAGAATGAAGGATCCACGAAATTACCAGGTTGTTGCAACGGTCCCAGGAAGCCAACTGGGGAGAATCTGTAGAAGGACGAGCGCACATACCAGTAACAAAACCCAACTTGTTTTTTGCACTATGAAAGATTTCCGCTGAACGTTTCCATTCATTATAATTATCGCCATTTAATTTTTGTGTAGCCAAAGTGAAATTGTTAGAAGTATCGTTTTGATGAATATAGAGTTCATCATTCACAGAGATATTGGTGACACTTCCTGAATCATGACTAGAAGTATCTGACATAATTACAAAAACAAAGAAAAGAAAACAAGACTATGATCACAGATTTGATCGAGAAGAAGAAAAAATGAACGAATTTTAGATCCAAAAAAATAGCTCTGATACCATAATAATACGGAGCAGAATTTGGGAAAAGATTGATTCCATCTTAATCTATTAACAACCCAATCAAAGGTATAAATACAAAACTATGGAAAAGAGAATTTACAAAATACACCTTAGACAATATAAACAAGTGAAAATACACATAAATACATATCTCTACAAATTTTCACATCAAATACTCTCATTTGCGACCCACACACGCTAGATAGGAAACTCCAAGGATCATCCCGGGTTGCTCGGCAACTAATCGCGGGAACTAGGTTGCTTGACAACTAATCGCAGTAAATTCTAGAGAAAACCTCCCCCTCCTCGAAATTGAACCCGGGTTGCTTGGCAACTAATCACGGGCCCTCCCTATTAAGGCATTGGATACCATTGAAGCAATGCTTCGTTGGTATCTGACTGTAACATGTTGCCTAATGTTTGAAGTCTAACTGGAAAACATGTTGCATAATATGTTTGAATTCTAATAAAAACATGTTGCCTGATATGTTTGAATTCTAACAGTTAAAATCTTGTTGGCTGATATAACCAAATGCAAAGATACATTTCATTCATCACATAAAATATTCCAGCTTCTATTGAACTTATGGAAAGCATTTTAGTAAAACATGCAAGATTATCAACATACCATTTCAACCAAACGACATTAACACAAGGGATTCAACATCACCAAAAACATGTCCAGCATTATGTAAAAATAGTTAACTGGGGCAACAAAAACTAAAGCAGAGATTTAAAACTTTCGGAACCTGTTCATATATACAAACCCATATACTATCGTATCACAAAAAAAGTGACACAAAACCGGGTCCTTTTTATGTTCATTTAAATCCAATAAATTGATCTGGACGAATGTACACCCCAATACACAAGCCAACCACTTTATTAACAAGAAAAGATAAAACCCCATCATTCCAAATTAGATTATATTCTCAGGTGACAACCGACTGAGTGGTTACCACCTGTTCCTGGGTGTTCGGGAGGTCTCAAGTTTGAGCTTTAAGTGGTGATTTCATAATCAATTTGCTTTACAATTGGTTATGGAGTCCTCCGGAAGTTTGTTGCAAATAGTGAGTCATGCCCATATTTAGCAAGGTTCCCTCATGGGGTTTTCCTTGGGTGCAATATCCTAAGGTTTCCTCCTAACGAGCGTAGGAAGTGGGCTTTGTTGGAGTTAATCGGTTTGTGTGTCTCACATAAGAAACTGAAAGAACATAATATATTTATATAAGCTTAAGGGAACTTCCCTATGTCACCAATTGCTTTAGAGTACTGATAAACTCTTGGACTTCTATGAAGCACATGTTGGTGGACCTAAAAGCAATCCTGCATGCATGACCTGTAACTTCGACTTCTTGATATGACCGGGTGGGTGGCTAATAGCCCCCGTCATTAACCTTAATACCGCCATTAAAAAAAATACCACAGGTGACCTTTTAGTTCGCCCATGGCATTAGAAGCATACAAATTCTTTGTTTGAGGCAACGAAGAACAAGCATACGGGTTGTTGGTGTAATAGTCACAAGTTACAGCCATGTCATCGGCTCTCGTGGTCTTTACTTGTGGAGGTGGGTTAGGATTGTTAAATCCATACTTAATTACCTATTGAGTGGCCCATTTTGAGACACGGAAGTTTGTGGTTTTGTGTGCTTGATGGGCATTGTGCTTTAGTTGACAAAACATGACCATTTAATTATCTTGACAAAACGTCTACAAAAATATCACTCACGATCGTTTATATAACGTCGTTTATGTCCACAAATGTATAATGTTGAGAAACCATAAAATGTTCAAAGTCATAAGTATTAAAATAAAACTTTATGTCATTATTTGAAGGCCTAATGCTACGTTAAAATAGTTGTGCCGGGAAGAATATTAAAATTTTATGCTATTATTTTGATGAAAAAAGTTGGATCAATTAAAGTTGTTTTTGTATAGAATGGTTGTGTGACATGTTATATTTATGGTTTAGTAAAAAGTGAACTTCTATAAAAACCTAATGACTTTTTTTCTTTAACTTTTTAATTCTTTTTTCTATTAACGTTCAATAACTATTACCGAAGAAGAAAAAAAGTCAAACCCCAAGGAGCACCACTCACGCGCCCTATTTAGTTATGGTGCCTATCATGGTTAAACTTTGGCGCACGCCAAACCCTCAACTTTAACATGGAAATAGGTCAGCCTTATGGTGCGTTTAATAAAACTGAATGGTTAAGCGCTGAATGGTTCATAATCTGAATGATTTCAAAGGTTATGAATGAGTTTGGTTCTGAATGACTATAAACTGTTTAATAATTATTTTGAATGAGCAATGCCAATGATGTGAAATCACCTAATTAATATTTATATGAATAATAACTAGAATATAGTTGTTTAATAAGTTTTTCTGATATAATTTAAAGAGGATACTATATATAATTTATGTACTTAATGATTGAGAGACTATCTCAGCTCTGAATAGTTCAGCACTGAATATATGAACAATTCAGCATCATCTGTCATCTAGATGTCAGAAACAAACGCATTGAATGCTGAATGGTTCACCATTCAACGTTGAATCATTCCATTAAGAGGTAAACAAGCACACTCTTACTTGATTGTTTTTTAGATTTGAGGTGTGTTGCAGCTCTTTGTACTCTCGTTTTGACTTTTTCATTTTTTGATGAGTGTGTGATACTACGTATGTAGTATATGGTTTTTAGTAATGTGGTAATGATATATTCACTCATATTTTTACTACATAGTTTTGTGCACAGTACAAATATTTAATACATAACAAATGGTAGATGTATTGCAGACAACTTTCCTTTTGATTCTTTGATAAATAAATGTGCATATGTCAAAGTCTCGTTGGTAGCAAAGTGGCTAATCTTTTCTTTCTAGACGTTTCCTCGCAAGCTATTGGTCAAGATAAAGATAAAAATGAAATCAAATACTCTGCATTAACTAGCTATAACCTAGGTATACCTTCAAGTAGTTGCTTACAGTGGATTTAGACGTAACAGTAATAGTAATTCATCATTATACTACTGAGTAGCATATTATTCAAATTTGAATTTCTTTTTTTTTTTTTTTTTTTAATTTGGCTTAAAACAAGAAATTAAATATATTTAATGCGTAACAGTAGTTTATTGTATAATCTTTCACAATCTTTCATCTTTGATTACAAATCAAAAACTTCAGTTTACTAATATTGTCCTTTGTGTTTCTTCTCAACTTTAGATTTAAAAATTTGAACATTTTTCGTATACAGTTTCTGATCATACTATTTGATTTAAGAAAAAGCTACTCAAGATGTCAACAGGAGTTTCAGGAATTGCAGTTGGTATCGATCTTGGAACGACATACTCGTGTGTTGCTGCGTGGTTCGATCAACACAACCGTGTCGAAATCATCACTAATGAACAAGGGAACAAGATCACCCCATCCTGTGTAGCTTTTACTGACTCAGATGAAATCTTAGTAGGTGAAGGTGCCAAAAACCAGATCAACAGGAACCCTACCAACACCATCTTTGGTAAGTGGTAATTCGTCCTTTTAATTAATCTTCTACTAGGGTATATATCAGCAAAATCTCTAACCATGACTTAAAGAACTGTCTTAAAAGCTACTGGTTCTTTTTAGTTCTTAATTGCACTTCATTGAGTTCCTTCTTAAATCTCATATATTGATATTGATACTTCTTAAAGAGCTGCAAACATTTTGTTCTTTAAACATATAAATATAAATATATAAATATATATAATAGCTAACTTTCAATTATTAAGTCTCTGTCCATTCTTTGGCACCAAGCTAACTGTTTATACTCGTTTATAATTAGCATAGTATCATGTAGGCTGTAGCAAGGCTTTTTCCATAATTATAAAAAGGGGCCATGTCACTGAAGAATGATATTAACACTACAATATGTATTAAAGTTTGATACATTTTAAAATACCTAACCTTCTAGTTAATTAATTAACCTATTAACATATGCATATTGTTTCATACTTTCAGATGTTAAGCGTATAATTGGAAGCAAATTCAATGATACCACAGTGCAGAAGGATATACAATCACTGCCTTATAAGGTTTTTAAAGGGTCTATGGAGAAACCTATGATTGTTGTTCAACACAACGGCGACTTTGAAAACTTTTCAGCTGAAGAGATATCTAGCATGATTTTAAAGAAGTTGAAAGAGGTTGCTGAAGCATTTCTTGGAATGAAAGTCACTGATGCCGTGATTACTGTTCCTGCATATTTTAGTGACAAGCAACGGCAAGCAACAAAGGATGCAGGTGTGCTTGCTGGACTTAATGTGTTGCGTTTAATTAGCGAGCCAACAGCAGCAGCAATTGCATATGGTTTAGAAAAGAGTGCTGACATAAATGGTTCAAAAAATAAGAATGTATTTGTCTTTGATTTGGGCTGAGGAACATTTGACGTGTCGCTTTTGAACATTAGTAAAGATGGAAATATTACTGTAAAAGCAGTAGGTGGTGACACTCATTTGGGTGGTGAAGATTTTGACAGGGTGATGGTGAATTATTGTGTTGAAGAAATAATGAACAGAAAAAAGAAGGATGTGAGTGGAAATACAAGAGCAATGGGGAGGTTGAAGGTTGCATGTGAGAAAGCAAAGAGAGATTTGTCCTCTACTACTCAAACGTCAATAGAAATTGAATCTTTGTATGATGGAAATGATTTTACAATGAAATTCTCCCGCGCAAAATTTGAGGAGCTAAACTCTGGTTTCTTTGATAAGTGCATTGAGGTTGTAGAAAGTTGTTTAAAAGATGGGAATATTGACAAGAAGAATGTTGATGATGTAGTAATTATTGGTGGGTCGACTAGGATTCCGAAGGTACAACAAATGCTTACGGAGTTCTTTGATGGAAAGCCTCTTTGTAAAAACATAAACGCAGATGAAGCGGTCGCTTATGGTGCAGCCGTGTTGGCTGCAAACTTGGGTGGCAATGGTAATCAAAGTGTTAAGGATTTGATAGTATCAGATGTTACCCCACTCTCTCTTGGAATTGAAGTTAATGATAACGATATGAGTGTTGTGATTCCAAGGAACACACCCATACCCACCATCATGGAACATGATTATTATACAAAATTAGACATCCAGATATCTGTATCATTTCGCGTATATCAGGGTGAGAGCAGTAATACCAAAAATAACATATTGCTTGATAAGTTTGTTCTTAAGGGTGTTCCGGCAGTCCCTGCTCGTAAAGAAAAGTTGAAGGTTTGGTTTAACATAGATGCAGATGGTATACTGAAGGTCACAGCTAAGGTCGTATCCAACGGTAATAAAGCAAGTGTAACAATTGATGGGATTGGGATCCTACCATCTGATGAGATTAAAAAGAAGCTGAAGAGGGTTAAGACGTGAAATCTATTGTAACCGAGCTGGGTTTTGAAGATTGGAGTTCCAATCCTAGTGGTCCTTAAGTTTATTGTACTTTTGTATAAGCCTGATAGGTGTTTTTGGGTGTACAAGGCTAACTTTGCTCCCTGTATGTAATAGATAACGGACTGGTCTAATTGCTTCAGGTGTTGTAGGTTGCTTGACTGCACATCCCTAGTGGGCTGCAGCCAAATTTTGTTGTATGGGCTTCGGCTTTATTGTTATAAATACAAATATATTTGCATTCGAAAAAAGAACTGTGACCCAAAAAAAATAAAAATAAATTGAATATCTAGTGTATTGCTTCTATGATTTGGTTTTAAAACATTTTACCTTATTTGAGACTGGCTTTTCTTTATTTTTAGTGTGCTTTGTTGTGTAATGAAGATAAATTAAGATGAAGATTGTTACTGCTATGCTTAATAGAATAGTATAATATTTGTACGTTGTCAATGTAAATAGGATTCGTAACTTGTATTAATGCTTTGTGATGGTTCATGAAACATGAACATTAGCTTCAATATTGATTCAACTGATACTAAATATCTTGGCTGAGGTGAAGTTCACTGGTAAGAAATCTAACCATTGCGTATGATCATGCATATTTTAACCATAGAAGTAATATGCATGTTCAACGCGTAAAGTGAGGTTTAAGGATCTTAGAATAAGGCTCTCCGGTCCGGCTACCGTGAATAACCCTGGCCGACATGATGATGTCGGCGGGGTGGCCAAGTGATTAAGTCCACCTTTAACGACGATCGTCAATTAGAAGGCCCCAAATAAGGTCGTAGGTACTAGTTAATCAAGAAACTAACCTGTTAACCTTTGGAAGATGCTCGGCAATGTTGGTTATGCAAGACGTGTATTAGATGATGATTACGTAAGGTGATTGTGTTTAGAATGATAGTTAGGGTTTGTATATATAGGCAAACCCTAATTCTAGAACCATCCGAGATAATGGCAATCCTTTCCATAACGAACTCCCCCGAATCACGGATGTAATTATGGAAAAGATATTTACTTGATAGCCAAGTAATCGCTGTACCGGGAACAAAGGCATTAGATACGAATCCGCATACCGCATAACGCACATGAGCACAAGCATACGCACACTAGTGGGTGCCGCATACATATGGGGTGCGCATGCGGGTTGCGGTATCATTATGTCCCCACATTTTGATGTTATATGGCGCAAGACATATGATATCAAACTATTAAGCGGAAAAAAAGAAAACGGCCAGCATTCAATGTTCCGCGTGCGTTTCGAGGTCATTTAATGCCTGTCACTGTCGCAGAAGCCCATTCGGCTGACAAGACGTAAAGTGGCAGTTGGCAGGCGCGTGTCAGCCACGCGCTCATAGGTAACAATACCCAACTGACATCCACGCGCGCACTGAAAATGCAACCCGTTGATCGCGTAACACGTGTACAACCACGATCACACCATTCCACCCCATGACTCCAAATCTTCACTATAAATAGCCCCAATTCACACAAATTTCCATTTTTCTGCTTCAATCTTCCCCAATACGCTGCTATATTCAATTCCGATCAAATCCTAAATACTCCGGCCACCGTCTAAAGGTTAGTAATTCTCTAATCACTCTATAGAAAATGACTAAGGCTAACGAGACCTATGTAGATAGTGTTAGATCGATTATAGAGCAGAAACACATTGATCACTTAGTTAAACAATACCCACCGTTAGCAAAGTACAATCTGGTGCCACCCCTGCCCAATCAACGTGCTCACGAGCCACCGGAGAAGAAGGTGACCATCTACGAACATGCTTTCAAGCATGGCAACTTTAGGGTTCCCCCCTCCGACTTCTTCCTAGGCGTACTGGATCACTTCAGAGTGGGATTAAGGCAACTACACCCTTATGCCATAGGTAAAATAGTACTGTTTGAGATGTGGTGCGCCGCACTCAACAAGGTACCGTTGGTGAAAGTTTTCTGTCATCTATACCGCTTAGCCAATCACCACAAATCCTGGTTCACCTTCTTCGCCCGAAAAAATTTCACCAAAACCCCAAAGTCGAATGCGGGTAACTGGAAAGAAACTTTCTTTTACATTGACCAAACTGTAGTTGGTACCAATTTTCCGCAAACGCTTATAAGGTGTGAGAAGGTGGAGAAGGATGTGAACAAAACCCCGGTCCTCGATGACGAGGAAACAAAACTATTGGAGGAGTGCGCTAACGCACAGCTGGTGCACCGATCATACGGGAACGTGATGTTGCGGTTAGGGAAGATATCCTCACACGGGCCATGGGAAGATGTGCGTCCAGCCATAGTCGGATCGGATGGAAAGGGTAGGAATAGTATAATCACGTACTAATATAACAGTTTGCTATTTATATGTGCTAACGCATGCGTGCATGTTTGCAAAAATGAAGATGCAGAAAGTATTGACTGCGGAGGAGATCGCGGGCATCTCCTTCCGCAAGCAGAATGTCAACCAGCAGTTGGAGCAGGAAAAAACTGGCGAGAATGCACCTGCCACCTCCGGTAATAAGCGCAAGGCCGCTGAAGCCTCCCAACCCCAATAGAAGAAGAAGAAACTCACTCCCAAACAGAGGGAGGACAAGCGGAACGAAAACTTCGTTCCCATCGAACCTCGTTCTGCGGATCTACCTCCCCCATCTTCTGGTAAGCGTTCCCCCTTCGCGCATACCGCATACTTAAGTCTGCATTTATGTAACCATTTACTGATACGCAGAGCATGTTGAAGAGACGCATCACACCCCACCGCGGATCAATCCGGACCTTGAAGCTACCGCCGAGTCAAAGGACAAGACGATACACCTGGACTCCGAATCCACACCAACCCCGCCACACGGTAGCTTCCGATTGACGAACCTGGCGCAGCTCACCCAGTCATCGGCAGAAAACGCCGCAGATCAATCCGCCTTCCTCCAACAAATCTTCCCGGCCGAGTTCCGCAACCAACTAGCCGCACTGCCCTTTAATCAGGCGCTCAACGCCTTCATCCAAAACGGCCTTGTCTTTTTTGGCATGGTTGCGGATCAAGCCCGCCGTTCCACTAACTTGTATCAAGTGGCCGTGCGGAAAGAAACAGAACTAGGGTTAGTGCAAGCGGGGGTTGATCAGGTTAAGAAAGACAGGGATGCGGCAGAGGAGGCGCGCAAAGCGGCAGAGGCGACTGCGGCGGAAACAAAAACCGTCCTGATTGAGGAAAGGAAGAAAAACCGCGAGCTGGTTGGTGCGGTTGACCAAGCTAAGGGGGAGACTGAACGTCTGCGGGTGGAGCTGGAAAGGGTGAACAGGGAGAAGGATGACGCGGTGACTTGCCGCGAACTGGCAGAGGCGGACTTATCAAAGCTTCGCACCGCCCTTCCTACCATTGCGCAGAAGGTGATGGATTCTGGGCCCGTATTCGACAAGTTTAACGCCTACGTTGAAGCGATGAAGGACTACGAAATCAACAAGGCAGTGCTGGAGGTGATCCAAGCTTGCGGTTTGACACCGCCGTACCCTGGCATCGTACAAAAGAAGCTAAAGGAGGGTACGGCTGAGGTGGTAATGGAGGCGGAAGAAGCCATCACAGCCATCCCAATCCCCTGATCAATGCTTTTGCTGATAAACCCGAATATGTCGGTTGACGGGTTCCTCAAGGAGGATTATTAGTGTTAGCTTGTATTCGTTTGAACCGCAAGTCCTATGTTCAGGCAGGCAATTTGAAACAGATGTCATGTAATATCTTGATTTTGTATATATGATATTATTTTGTGCATGCGTTGTGTATTAATTGTTTATATATCGCGAATCAAAACAAATAGTGGACCGCATGCCTAATCACATGGTTAACCAAAACTCATGCGCATACGCAGGTACTGCGTAAAATAAACCAATAGTTTAGCAATTTTACCTTTAACAATTTAGACTCAAAAGCTACTGCGTTATTACTTTGTCATGTTCTAGAGGTGCACTTTAGCTGTATGGTAAGCAACGCAACTAAAAACAAACCAATGCTTTTATACTTTGAGTTCCTCAAGCAAACCAATGCGAGAGTAATTACGCACAAACAAACCAATGCTTGTAGTTTTAAGTCGACTTGGCAGCCATCTAGTCTGCGTGGCGCTTGGCTAGGGGAAAGCCAATTCCCTTTACCTGCCGTTAATATCTAGCCTTGTAACCAAACAGGCTTCTGCCGCACGGGGGCTAGAGGACACCCCTTAAGTAGGCAGGAAACGTATACAAAAAAGAGAAATACACATCAAAAGTATGCGCGAGTAAATATTTAATTGGCATTAATAATGATTACAACCGCGACACATCCAAACGGACGAAAAATACATAGAAAAAATAATGCGCTAAAATAAATTGGAGTGATCAGATCCATCCAGCTACATATAACATTTTTTCAACAATGTCGCGTACCAAGTGCGTTTCACAGGTTTTTCATCTAATGTCTCGAGATGGTATGCCCCGGTGTTGCTTGCTTTTGCTACCCTATACGGACCTTCCCAGCGGGGGCCCAATTTCTCAGTATCCTCCGCATGACTTGCGCCATTCTGATGCCAAACTAAGTCCCCGTACATATAAGAGCGCGAATGCACACGCTGATTGTAGTACTTTACAATTTTCTGCTTGTTATTGGCTTCGTTTACCGCCGCAGAGAGTCTGCGTTCTTCAAGCAGATTAAGATTTTCCCGCAAAGCTTCTAAGTTATTTTGTTCGTCAAAATTCTGTATGCGGAACGTTGGTACCCCAATTTCTGCGGGCACAACAGCTTCTGATCCATAGACCAAACTGAACGGAGTCTCACCAGTGCTTGCTTTGGGCGTTGTTCTATGCGCCCACAAAACCTTTGGTAGCTCATCCACCCAACCAATGCGACCATGACCCAATCTAGCTTTGATTCCAGCTACTATATCCCGGTTGGTGACCTCGCACTGGCCATTCGCCTGCGGATGCGCAACGGAAGTAAAGGTTTGCTTAATATTAAGCTCCGCGCACCAACTACGAAAAGGATCCCCCGCAAACTGTGTACCATTATCACTAACGATTTCGTTTGGTATGCCGAATCGACAAACTATGTCTTTCCATACAAAATTTCGCACCCTCTTTCCTGAAATCGTTGCCAGCGGTCGCGCTTCAACCCACTTAGTGAAATAGTGGATTGCAACAATCAAGAATTTGATGTTTCCTACGTGTGCAGAGTATGCGTAAGATACTGACGTAAATATCATATGGTATAAAATAAATGAGAATATTACCTCGGCCTTTTGGAAATGGTCCGACTATGTCAATTGCCCATTTACAGAATGGCCATGGTGAGGAGACTGGTATCATAGGATGCGCAGGTGCCCTGCTGATAGGTGCATGTATTTGGCAAGATTCGCATTGCTTCACTATTCGCGCGGTATCTGCGTACATAGTGGGCCAATAATAACCTAGCCGCATAATTTTTGACACAATAGACATGTGCCCCGAATAAAGAGTACATGCACCTTCATGCACCTCGCGTATAACCTCCTCTGCCTCTTTCGGACCAATACACCTTAAGTGCGGCCCTAAATAATTTTTTCGATATAGGACGTCACCCTCAAGGGCATACAGTGGTGCCTTGGTGCGGACCTTCTTCGCATCAACGGAATCCGCAGGTGATGTGCCGTCCCGCAGGAAAGCAATAATAGGTGTCATCCATGTTGAGCTGGATTCCTCAACAGGTGCTACCAAAGGCATCATAACAATGGATTTCTCATGCAGTTCTTCTATAAGAACTTTCTTCCCCAGATGATCAAAAGCCAAAGCGGCCAATTTGCTAAGCGCATCCGCTTTCTAATTTTGCCCCCGCATTACGTGGGAGATTTGAAAAGCTTCAAACTGGTCAGTGAGGTTATGAACAAGCGATAAATATTGCTGCATGGCAATGTCGTGCGCTTCAAAGTCCCCACTGACTTGACTACATACCAGCTTTGAATCCACATAAGCGTGCAGAATTTTAACATGCAATTTATGCGCGATGCGCATACCCGCTAACAGAGCCTCATATTCTGTTTCGTTGTTCGTAACAGCAAAATTAAACCGTAGCGCATATGTATGCTCTTCGAAATCTGGACCAGTTAAGATTACATCCGCACCCGCGCCAGCTGCGCTGCAGGTACCATCGGTGTATAACTCCCATGGTGACAAAGTTGGTGCAGGCGTATCTTGATGTTCTGCTGATGCCTCGACATCCGCAGGTAACTCTGCTAGGTAATCTGCAAGTATTTGACCCTTAACCGCGCTTCGCGAAGAAATTTTTTTTTCATGCTCCCCCAACTCAACAGCCCATTTAGCCATTCGGCCAGAGATTTCAGGTTTATACAGCACCTGAAACATAAGATGATTGCGTTAGTCAATGCGGTATTCCCGGTCATTGCCGCAAATTAGGTTTTTACCAACCTGCTTGATCGGTTGATCAGTTAGAACCACAACTGGGTGTGGTTGAAAATATCGGCGCAAACATCGCGTCGTGTGGACTAGCGCATATACTAGATTTTCTATTGGCGCATAGTTTACTTCGCTTGCTGTCAGCGTCTTGCTTACAAAGTAGACCGGCATTTGCGTCTGAGAAAACCTCAGCATTAATTGTATACGAAATAAATAATTCATAAGCAAAAGGAAATGGATTACCTTTCTGCGATCTGCGATAAGAACCGAGCTGATAGCTTCTTTTGATGCCGCAAGGTACAGCGTAAGCGTTTCTTCTGTTACTGGCGCGGTGAGTGTTGGTAATTCAGCGAGCACCTTCTTCATCTCCTGAAAGGCTGATTCTGCTTCATGAGTCCATACAAAGTCTTTTTTCTTTAAATAATTCTTCAAAGTATTTAAGAATGGCAATTGCCGCTCTGCGGCCTTCGACAAAAACCGCGTGATTGCCGCAAGCTTCCCGGTGAGACTCTGCACGTCTTTCTTTGTCTTCAAAGATGGCAAGCTATCAATGGCTTCAATCTTTTTGGGATTTGCCTTGATTCCCCGCGCTGTCACCGCATGACCTAGAAACTTGCCTTCCTCTTCCCCAAAACTACATTTGAGCGGGTTAAGCTTCATGTTTATCCTGCGTAGAGACGCAAACGTTTCTAGGATGTCCGCGAGCATTTCTTCTTCAGTGTTGCTCTTTAATTACCAAGTCTTCAACGTACGCTTCAAGATTCCTACCAATTTGGTGTTTGAATGCCGCATCAATTACGCGCTGATAGGTTGCGCCTGCGTTTTTTAATCCGAAGGGCATCTTCGTATAACAGTAAATACCTTGCGGCGTATGGAAAGCAGTCTTGTCCTCATCTTCCGCAGCCATTAAGATTTGGTGATAACCCTTGTACGCATCTAGAAAACACTTGTACCGGAACCCTGACAGTGATTCCACCTTCCAGTCTATTTTCAGGAGAGGGTAGTTATCCTTAGGACACGCTTTATTAATGTCTTTAAAATCAACGCACATCCACCAATTACCGTCAGCCTTTTTGACTAACACGGGATTAGCAACCCATGTCTGATACCGCACCTCCCGCAGGATGTTTGCTTTGACAAGATTATCTACTTCTGCGCATAACCAATCACTGCGCTCAAGAGCCATATGCTGCTTCTTTTGTCTAACGGGCATGAGTGATGGGTTAACATTCAATTTATGTTCCACAATGTCTCACGGTACCCCCGTCATGTATGATTCACGCCACTCGAAAACATCTGCGTTGGCGGTCAATATTCCGTGCAATTTGGCCTTTGTTTCGAATGACAAGCCTGCGCCGATTTTAATCCGCTTATCCGAATATAAACGGTTTGCTATGACCCTACTGCTTGCGAGTTGTTCTCCCATGCTGGGAATATTTACAGGCACAACAGAACCACACAACTCGGTTGTTTGATGTGACGCAATTGTGGCAACCCCTCCCTTCATAGGAAACTTAATCAAACCATGCACCACCGACGGTATAATGTTAAAATGCCGTATGAAATTTCTCCCTAAGCAGCGCGTTGTACCGCGAAGTTGAACGAACCACATAAAAGTCAACTAACTCATGTCTGACCAACTGCGGATTATTATCATCTGCGAGTTCTATCATTAGCTCTATCAGGCCTAGCGGCCATGAGCTTTCTCCAGAGAACCCAGATAACGTAATATCAGACTGGCGTAGCTGCGTTTTGACTTTTGCAGGGAGAAAACGATAGCAATGCTCGTATATAATGTCGACACCACTCCCGGTGTCAACATGCATGCGTTTAATTTGTACACCGCAAGCAGGGATGCGACACTTGATGATAATGGGCTCGTTAACTGCGTCGATGGACATTACATGAGGAAATGCGATCGGGAGAAGTTCCCAGTCATGGTGATCATTGTACTTTCTCCGCTGGCTAACTTTCTCTGCGTCGACCATATTAATGGTTAAGTCGGCGTTTTTTGTTTTATCGACCTTTTGCCATGCAAAATTTTTAGCCTTCGACCCTTCCTCTGCGGATTTTCCTTTGTCCTTCTTAGGTGGCTTCAGGCGATCCAATTTACCTGCGCGCAGCGCTTAAAGTACTCTTTCCATCAAGTTTTTGCATCGATTAGTGTCATGCCCGTAATCGTCATGGAATTCGCAATACTTTGTTTTATCCCGCTTACCAAATTCTTTAAGCTGAGTTGGAACCGCAAAGGTCGCGCACACTGGTTCGGTTGCCAAAATTTCTTTTGGCGTTTTAGACAAACTTTTAAGCAGCGCATAGTTCTGATTATTGATGCCGCGCTGATTATTGTTTCGATAATTGCCACTTGATTTCCCTTTATCATTCCTGATAGGACCACCGCTAGGATACCTTCCGCGAGAGTTGTTGCCATGATTTTGATCACGCAAACGATCAGCATCGTCTTTCCTCTCGTTGCGTGAACTAGCTGTTGGAATATCATTATCTTCGCCACTCCGCATATAGTCATGACATTCATTAAGCGCTTCAGCATAAGTTGTTGGGACCGTATGGCGCAAACGCCTTACCAGTGTTGGATGACGTTCTGAGTTTATACCATGTATGAGTCCGGAAATCTGTTGCTCTGGCTTGAGATCTGGTATGCGCAGACACTCATTAGTATATCTTGTGAGAAATTCACCCAAAGATTCCTTAGATTTCTGCACAATATCATGACATTCGATATGAGTGCATTTGCGTGGCCTCTGATTCTGATATTGCGGCAAGAATTTCGTTCGCAGATCCATAAACCCGGCTATACTACCCGCTGGCAGTTTATTAAACCATTCACGAGCAATACACTGCAGAGTCATTGGAAATATCTGACACGCAACCGGATCCACCCAACCTTGAGTGCGCATTGCGCCTTCAAAATGCTGTAAGAAGTCATCTGGATCAGTTAAGCCATTGTAAGTACCCAACGTATGAGGTATCCTTGGCGCAGATGGAAACGGATATGCAGTTATATGCGGAGGAAACTTATCAAAAGTAGTTGGTAGCTCAAAAGGTAGTTTAACAGGGTCACCTTTGAGCCCTGCGAAGAAATTGTAACGACCCTACTTTTTCCGTTATCTTTTGCCGTTAATTATTTAACGACCGTTAATTATTTTTCGTGCCACGTCATTTCTATGACCTATATTATTATTTTTGTAATAATATATTAATTATTATGTGTTATATGAATATTTGTATTCATATCTTTAATTGTACGTTTCTACGTGTCGCGGATTTCTATTCCGGCGAATCTTTTCGGTTTTCAAACCAACGGTCGAACTTTTGGAATTTTTAAGTCCTAATTATTTTAAATATGATATTTTGATGTCATATGATTATATATAGTGTTTATATATTTTATTTGTCGCGTATTTATTATCTCTTCGAAAAATCAATCGCGTAGCTGCGTTTTCGCGTTTCGGGTTTCGTTCGGGCGTTCGGGCCACTAGGATTTTATCATTTATCAAATTGGGCCACTATGGGGCCCACCCCATTCAGTTTTTGGCCGAAAATGGGAGGGGGTATAGCCTCCTTGTTTTTCATTTTTGAGATTTCACTTTCATTTACATGTTATCACTTAACCTAGCTTTATAATTTTTCTCCCATCTCCTCCCTTTCTTCTTTTTGGCCGTCACCCACACATCCACCATCATCATCATTTCAACATTAAATCAAGCTTGGAATTTGGGGCTTTTAGCATCAACGGATTGCTCTCGTTCTTCTCTACGCGTCTATATTAATCAATTCTTGATTAGGGTATAAACCCTAACCCTAGCTTTTCAATTTTTCTTATATTTTCTGTATTTTGATGTTATATGGATAGTATGATGCTTATATGTTATTGTAATGTTGAATGTATGCGTAGAAATGCTCGATTACATATGTTTTCGGTTTGATAAAATTGGGACAGCAGCTCTTTCGTGTGTTTCTGATATTGTAACTGATGTTGATCATAAAATAAAGTATATAAATGAGTTCCTCTCATCAAGACATTAATTTTAGACTCCGGATTCATGTCGTTTCGATTCCCGGAGCCCTAGATACGAGCAAAGTGGTATTTTGTTAAGATTGAAATGTGATTTTGGTATGAACCAGGTTTGGTCCGACTTTGTGACCATATTTGGTGACTTTAGGGTGTGTTAGTGTGTTAGGACTGATGGTGGGGCGAACTTTCATGTTCGGGTCATCTCAATCCGAGCCACGAATCACCCGTTACGTCTAAAACACGTTTTTGATTGAACTGAAGTTCCAAGTAGTGTATTGGCTGTATATCACGACTTGTGGGCTGTTCATGGTGTGTTCTTGAGTGTACCAAAGTGTCGGGTGGTTTGCTTAGGCGGAGATATATGTAAGGCTCGCCGAAAACCGACACCCGGGGCTCAGGATACGACCCGATGAACTTTTGATTTAAAACTTGGGATTTATTATTAAACTTATGATATAAATAATGGATTTCATTATCATTTAATTACTTATGATATAAAAAGTAATTATTATTATTATTTAAGACTTATGATATATATTTATTATACCATTTAATTAATACTTATGATTTAATTAACATTTTAATTAAACTTATGATTAATAATACTTTTATTATTAATGAAAAATACTTATGATAAGTATTAAACTTATATTATGAGATTATTATTATTATAGGACTTATAATAAGGATTAAATAATTATTTAATTATTATAAGACTTAGCTATTATTTAATTATTAAATACTTATGATTTAATAAGTATAATTAGAAATTTATGATATGATTAATAATTCATTATTAATTAATAATACTTATGATATGATTTAAAATTTATTATTAATTAATAATACTTATATTATGACTAATATTTAATTAATTAATTAAATACTTATGTTATATTAATTATATCATTTAAACTTATCTAAACTTTAATAATTCATTTTAATTTAATTAAACTTATGTTATGACATAGTTAGACATATTTAACTTTAATAAACGTTATAACTTACATTATTATTATAACTTACACTTTTAAAATTAATGTTGACTATGTTTGACCAAGGTTGACTTTTGAGTTGACTTTTGGTTGACTTTGACTTTCAGTTGACTTCTGTTGACTTTCTAAATAAGGAAACTTTCCTAACTTAAAACTTTCTAAAAATAGAAACTTTCTAAATTTGGAAACTTTCCAAAAATAGAAACTTTCCAAAAATAGAAACTTTCCAAAAATAGAAACTTTCCAAAAATAGAAACTTTCCTAAAATAGAAACTTTCCAAAAATGGAAACCTGCTAAAAATAGAAACTTTCTAAAAATAGAAAGTGTGTGTCCGTACGCTGTTCCGATCAAACCGATGCATGTTGAGTATTGTTCTATGTCTACTTGCAACATGTACAATAGCTATCATACTAAGACTTGACCTAAGTTAGTTATTTATATCGACCTGCTTTATTTATAGGTCGGCGTTGTGATCATTCATGATCACTTTACTTCATTTGCTGTTCGCATAATTGTGTGGTTACTTCGTTTGCTAATAAGGTGAGTTATAGTCCCATTTTTATATTTTAAATCTTTTGGGATGAGAATACATGCAATTTATTTTATATTCTGGACACAAGTGAAAGTTGGTTTAAATTATTCATTGTGAGTTGAACAAAAATATTCCCTAGTCTGGTAACTGTAATAACTGGTTTCTACTGGTGAACGCGAATCCTATGGATAGATCTATCGGGTTTGACAACCCCATTTCGAGCTAGTCGCGCTAGCAATTTGTTATCGGAATGTTTAGTACTTCGTATTTTGTTGTAGATACACTTGTTCGGTGTATATTATTTATTGTGTTTGGCAAGGGTAAATAAATGGTTAAGTGGTTACCAGGTGGCTCACGGAAAATGGAATAATATTTTATTATATGTTTTCTAGCATATAATTTGGTGGTTCAAAAAAGAGTTTTTATGTTTTCAAACATAAATTTTTATTGTTTAAATTAAATATTGTTTGCAATATTAAACCTATAATTCACTCAACATTTTTGTTGACAGTTACTCGCATGTTTTATTCTCAGGTTCATGATTGATTGCTTCCGCTGTGCTTAGAGAGTCTGCATATTTATGATGGCAGCTTTTGTTAAACATTAACTTGCATTCTATTTTGTTACATTAAAAAGTGGTTGTTTGTTGACTTTATTTTGGTCAACTTTTGGTTAAAGTATTATTGTATAGTTTTTTTCTAAACTTATACATTTTAGTAGATTTCCTTTATAGGAAATCATTTTTAAATAAAGAATGCAAGGTTGTTTTATTAAATTCATATAGAGTTTCGATCAAGCTGTGGGACCAAGTGACGGAGCCGTTAAGTGATTTGACGGAGTCGTCACAGTTGGTATCAGAGCTCTGGTTGTAGGGAATTAGGCTGCATTGATGTCGTTACCCGGGTCAATAGGGTGCATTAGTGAGTCTAGTCTACAGCCCGGCCTATTATATATTATTATATGTGATTATTTGTGTCGTGTTGGTATGTATATTGTTATCATACATACATTTCTATTATGTTCTGAATCCGGGAGGAACTCCCATTCCGATTTAAACGTATTCTCCGACTCATGCGAGTTCATCTTTTAAAGGAACACCTCGGTTAGTGAAACCGAGGGGGTGTCATTCTTGACTTCTGGAATTCTCGACATTTCTATGTCATAATTAGTGTTTATTGATATAACGTTTAAGTTACATTACGTGTTCTAGAATTCTCGGCATTTCTATGTCATCTATTATGGTTATGTATATAACGTTTGAGTTATATTACGCGAGATGTCATTCTTGACTTCTAAATGCTCGGCATTTCAATGTCAGCTATTATGTTTAGGTATATAACATTTTTGTTATATTACGTGCATTTGTGCCGTTGTGCCTATGTGCTTTGGTTGTTGAAACGGAAAACGTCATTCTTACTTTTAGAGATTCTTGGTACTTCGAAGACATTTTTATGTCATCGTTACTCCTATTCATTACTTTCGATGTCTTTGTCTCTTGTGCTATCCTTAGCACATTGTTAAGAAATTGTTTTAGGGAAATTGTGTTGAAATTCGAGGTTGACCGCGTGTCCTGACCTCATGTAGTGCTATTGGAATGGAACTATGACTTAGTGAAATATAATGGCGTCAGGCCAACGTGATTATATTACGTTAATTCATAAAGAAGTCCCAATATTGTGACATGAGGAATAGAAAGCGAGTCAAAGAAAATTTGTACACCACTCATTCGGAAATTCTAACGTTATTACATGAGTAAGGAAGATACTCATTATCTTATTTGTTGATATGCGAGAGACTCATCTTAACCGAACTACCTACCCCATGTTTTATCATTTATAACTCGCTTGTTAGTGACAGCTTCGCACGTGAATAGTTTTGACCCAAGGACTTGTGTTCTGATAAAAGTCAAGACATTATTTAACTCATTGGTTTTCATGACCTCGTAGCATTTATTGAAGAGATGTCGCAAGACGATTCAAGTCCATCACCCGAGCTTTAACGGTCTTACTTCAACTCGTAACCTTTGTAATGCGGATACCCTGCTTTTCATTTAAAATTTTTACACATTTGTGTAATTGGGCGGTTCTCATGAGATTTATGGGCGAATAGAAGTAATGAAATATTTTGTCATGTATACTAATTATAAAATCATATATGTACGTATGAATTCGAATGGATAAATTTACCCTTACCTATTTTGGCTAGTATACACTAAATTGTACCTTCAAAATTATTTTAAAATCACTCATGTCGAGTTGTCTAGTTAACTCAAATTGTTTTACGTAAAATGGTACACGTTGTACATACTTCTAAATTTACTAAGAGCTTCGTTCCATTTATGGGGTTACATCAGACGTTTAAAGCTTTTTCAAAACTTCTTTGATTGATTACATTAGAATTTTCGCATTACTCTACCGAGTGTTTGGATCACAGTTCTCCTCATCCTCTGTTTAAGGATGAAACTTACCATTAAGTTCATTGATAGAAACTCATACACCACTTTGGGGGCCGGCTTTGTAAATTTGTTGGAGAGTCTTTGCGCTCATTAGATTTTATCTCTTATGGTTGGACATGGCCGAAACGCGGGCCGATAAATCAATTTTCTGGGGTACCCTCGATGGTCACCTTATTGTAGAAAAGGCGCTAGGTGGGTTTCTACCCCAACTGTTGTTATAATGGGTATCATGGATATATATTACTCTAGACCGTTTGAGGAGTTTCTACTCTCAATTTTCGCTGTCAACCGCAACACCCTCGTAAACATCAATCCTAGGATTCGATACTTTAGGGTGCACGAAATTATTTTTGGAGATTCATCTCACCTGGAGTCGGCCATTCTTTATAACCCATGATTCGCGTTCTTTTCATCCGCACATAAATTTAAGAATATGGATGAATCCTAGACTTCCTCGCTCATTGTACAAGGAACTTCACTCTCGTTGAATTATCACACCTTTCATACGTCTTCCTCTAGGAAATATAATGAAAATTTACTTTAGAGTCCATGATCCTCGTTAACTCCTTTGAGAGAATTGCCTTAAATATCTATGCCACCGATGTGACTACTCCATATTTATTTCTTCCTTCATTATTGCAACTTTATTTCATCCGTCCCAGTTCGTCCCCTTGGGGAGCTCCAGTTTTGTTCGTTGAGAAGAAAGATGGTTCATTTCGTTTGTGTATTGATTATCGTGAATTGAACGAGTTTACTGTTAAAAAAAACCGTTACCCTCTTCCGAGAATTGATGATCTGTTCGATCAACTTCAAGGTTCGTCCGTTTATTATAAGATTGATCTTCGTTCCGGTTATCACCTATTACGCGCTAAAGAAACTGATATTCTGAAAACCGCTTTCTGTACCCGTTATAGTCACTCTGAATTTCTTGTTATGCCGTTCAGATTGACAAATGCACCTGTTGTGTTCATGGACCTCATGAACCGTGTGTGTAGACCCTATCTGGACAAATTCGTTACTGTTTTCATCGACCACATCCTTATTTATTCTAAGAGTGATGAAGGGCGAAGAACATTTGAAGTTAGTGCTTGATCTGTTGAGGAAAGAAGAGTTGTACGCTAAGTTCTCTAAGTGTGCTTTCTGGTTAAGAGAAGTTCAATTTCCTCAGACATATTGTTAGTAAATAGGGAATACAAGTTGATTCTGCTAAGATTGAGGCGATTGAAAAGTGGGAAGTTCCGAAAACTCCTACTCAGATTCGCCAGTTTCTAGGATTAGCAGGCTATTATAGAAGGTTCATTCAAGATTTTTCACGAGTAGCGAAACCTCTGACTGCTTTAACGCATAAAGGGAAGAAGTACGAGTGGAAGAGTGAACAAGAGTCTGCTTTCCAAACTCTGAAGAAGAAGTTAACTTCTGCACCGATATTATCACTACCTGAGGGTAATGATGATTTTGTTATCTATTGTGATGCTTCGTGTCAAGACTTTGGTTGTGTTTTGATGCAACGAAAGAAAGTTATTGCGTACGCGTCACGTCAGTTGAAGATTCACGAGCAGAATTACGTAACCCATGATTTAGAGTTGAGAGCTGTTGTGTTTGCGCTTAAGATTTGCAGACATTATCTATATGGGGTCAAAGGTACATTGTACACTGATCACAAAAGTCTTCAACATATTCTTGATCAGAAACAGTTAAATATGAGGCAACGAAGATGGGTTGAGACGTTAAATGATTATGATTGCGAACTTTTATATCATCCGGGAAAGGCCAATGATGTGGCTGATGCATTAAGTCGTAAAGAAAGGGCTGAACCTCGCAGGTTTAGGGCCTTGAATATGACAATTCAAACAAACCTCGCTAGGCAGATCCTTGAGGCATAATAAGAAGCCTTGAAGGAGGAAAATTTTGTAACGGGAAGGTCCGAGGCTTGAGTAAACAGTTATAGGTACAAACTGATGGTACTCGGTATTTTGCGGGATGCCTTTGCGTTCCGAAGTTTGGTGATCTACGAAAACTTGTTTTAGATGAGGCTCATAAGTCTAGGTACTCTATTCATCATGGTTCAGGAAAGATGTATCATGATCTTAAGGAGCTGTATTGGTGGCCTAATTTGAAAGCTGATGTGGCTACGTATGTGGCTAAGTGTTTGACCTGCGCTAAGGTTAAAGCTGAACATCAAAAACCGTCTGGACTTTTGGTGCAACCTGAAATTCCCGAGTGGAAGTGGGAAGGTATTAAGATGGACTTTATTACGAAGTTACCGGGAGTTGTGGGTGGTTATGATACCATTTGGGTGATTGTTACCGACTCGCTAAGTCAACTCTTTTCTTGCCAATTAAGGAAACATATTCAATGAAGAAGTTTACTCGTTTGTATTTGAAGGAGATTATTTCGAGACATGGTGTTCCCGTATCGATTATGTTGGACTGAGGCAGTCCTAACAAGGTGCTCTAGGAACTAAATTGGATATGAGCACCGCTTATCATCCACAGACGGATGGTCAGAGTGAAAGGACCATTCAAACATAGAAAACATGTTAAGAGCGTGTGTTATTGATTTTGGAAATGGGTGGGATAAATATTTGTCGCTGGATGAGTTTTCTTATAACAGCAGTTGTCATGCAAGTATTAAAGCCGCACCATTTGAAGCTCTGTATGGTAGAAAGTGTAGGTCTCCTGTCTGTTGGAATGAGGTTGGGGATGCTCAACTCACATGACCAGAGATCATTCACGAGACTACCTAGAAGATTGCACAGATTAAGGAAAGATTGAGAATCGCCAGAAGTTGGCAAAAGAGCTATGCCAATAAAAGAAGAAACGATATTGAATTTCAGGTCGGTGATCGTGTTATGTTGAAGGTATCACCTTGGAAGGGCTGATACGTTTTGGTAAAAGGGGGAAAGTTGAATCCTCATTTTGTTGAACCTTTTGGGATTATTGAGAGAGTTGGACCAGTGGCTTATCGTTTGAAATTGCCACAAGAACTCAGTGCTATTCGTGACGTTTTTCATGTATCGAATTTAAAGAAGTGTTTGGCCGAGCCCAATGAAACTATTCTTTTTGATGAACTTCATGTTGATAAGCAACTTTATTTTATTGAAGAACCTGTTGAAATTATGGACCGAGAGGTAAAGACTCTTAAGCAGAGTAAAATTCCTATTGTTCGAGTTAGAGGGAACACCGGATGCGGTCCCGAGTTCACTTGGGAGCGTGAAGATCAGATGAAGAAGAAGTACCCGCATTTGTTCCCAAATGCTGAGTCAACCCCTGCACCTGCTTAAATTTCGGGACGAAATTTCCGTAACGGGAAGGTACTGTAACGACCCTACTTTTTCCGTTATCTTTTGCCGTTAATTATTTAACGACCGTTAATTATTTTTCGTGCCACGTCATTTCTATGACCTATATTATTATTTTTGTAATAATATATTAATTATTATGTGTTATATGAATATTTGTATTCATATCTTTAATTGTACGTTTCTACGTGTCGCGGATTTCTATTCCGGCGAATCTTTTCGGTTTTCAAACCAACGGTCGAACTTTTGGAATTTTTAAGTCCTAATTATTTTAAATATGATATTTTGATGTCATATGATTATATATAGTGTTTATATATTTTATTCGTCGCGTATTTATTATCTCTTCGAAAAATCAATCGCGTAGCTGCGTTTTCGCGTTTCGGGTTTCGTTCGGGCGTTCGGGCCACTAGGATTTTATCATTTATCAAATTGGGCCACTATGGGGCCCACCCCATTCAGTTTTTGGCCGAAAATGGGAGGGGGTATAGCCTCCTTGTTTTTCATTTTTGAGATTTCACTTTCATTTACATGTTATCACTTAACCTAGCTTTATAATTTTTCTCCCATCTCCTCCCTTTCTTCTTTTTGGCCGTCACCCACACATCCACCATCATCATCATTTCAACATTAAATCAAGCTTGGAATTTGGGGCTTTTAGCATCAACGGATTGCTCTCGTTCTTCTCTACGCGTCTATATTAATCAATTCTTGATTAGGGTATAAACCCTAACCCTAGCTTTTCAATTTTTCTTATATTTTCTGTATTTTGATGTTATATGGATAGTATGATGCTTATATGTTATTGTAATGTTGAATGTATGCGTAGAAATGCTCGATTACATATGTTTTCGGTTTGATAAAATTGGGACAGCAGCTCTTTCGTGTGTTTCTGATATTGTAACTGATGTTGATCATAAAATAAAGTATATAAATGAGTTCCTCTCATCAAGACATTAATTTTAGACTCCGGATTCATGTCGTTTCGATTCCCGGAGCCCTAGATACGAGCAAAGTGGTATTTTGTTAAGATTGAAATGTGATTTTGGTATGAACCAGGTTTGGTCCGACTTTGTGACCATATTTGGTGACTTTAGGGTGTGTTAGTGTGTTAGGACTGATGGTGGGGCGAACTTTCATGTTCGGGTCATCTCAATCCGAGCCACGAATCACCCGTTACGTCTAAAACACGTTTTTGATTGAACTGAAGTTCCAAGTAGTGTATTGGCTGTATATCACGACTTGTGGGCTGTTCATGGTGTGTTCTTGAGTGTACCAAAGTGTCGGGTGGTTTGCTTAGGCGGAGATATATGTAAGGCTCGCCGAAAACCGACACCCGGGGCTCAGGATACGACCCGATGAACTTTTGATTTAAAACTTGGGATTTATTATTAAACTTATGATATAAATAATGGATTTCATTATCATTTAATTACTTATGATATAAAAAGTAATTATTATTATTATTTAAGACTTATGATATATATTTATTATACCATTTAATTAATACTTATGATTTAATTAACATTTTAATTAAACTTATGATTAATAATACTTTTATTATTAATGAAAAATACTTATGATAAGTATTAAACTTATATTATGAGATTATTATTATTATAGGACTTATAATAAGGATTAAATAATTATTTAATTATTATAAGACTTAGCTATTATTTAATTATTAAATACTTATGATTTAATAAGTATAATTAGAAATTTATGATATGATTAATAATTCATTATTAATTAATAATACTTATGATATGATTTAAAATTTATTATTAATTAATAATACTTATATTATGACTAATATTTAATTAATTAATTAAATACTTATGTTATATTAATTATATCATTTAAACTTATCTAAACTTTAATAATTCATTTTAATTTAATTAAACTTATGTTATGACATAGTTAGACATATTTAACTTTAATAAACGTTATAACTTACATTATTATTATAACTTACACTTTTAAAATTAATGTTGACTATGTTTGACCAAGGTTGACTTTTGAGTTGACTTTTGGTTGACTTTGACTTTCAGTTGACTTCTGTTGACTTTCTAAATAAGGAAACTTTCCTAACTTAAAACTTTCTAAAAATAGAAACTTTCTAAATTTGGAAACTTTCCAAAAATAGAAACTTTCCAAAAATAGAAACTTTCCAAAAATAGAAACTTTCCAAAAATAGAAACTTTCCTAAAATAGAAACTTTCCAAAAATGGAAACCTGCTAAAAATAGAAACTTTCTAAAAATAGAAAGTGTGTGTCCGTACGCTGTTCCGATCAAACCGATGCATGTTGAGTATTGTTCTATGTCTACTTGCAACATGTACAATAGCTATCATACTAAGACTTGACCTAAGTTAGTTATTTATATCGACCTGCTTTATTTATAGGTCGGCGTTGTGATCATTCATGATCACTTTACTTCATTTGCTGTTCGCATAATTGTGTGGTTACTTCGTTTGCTAATAAGGTGAGTTATAGTCCCATTTTTATATTTTAAATCTTTTGGGATGAGAATACATGCAATTTATTTTATATTCTGGACACAAGTGAAAGTTGGTTTAAATTATTCATTGTGAGTTGAACAAAAATATTCCCTAGTCTGGTAACTGTAATAACTGGTTTCTACTGGTGAACGCGAATCCTATGGATAGATCTATCGGGTTTGACAACCCCATTTCGAGCTAGTCGCGCTAGCAATTTGTTATCGGAATGTTTAGTACTTCGTATTTTGTTGTAGATACACTTGTTCGGTGTATATTATTTATTGTGTTTGGCAAGGGTAAATAAATGGTTAAGTGGTTACCAGGTGGCTCACGGAAAATGGAATAATATTTTATTATATGTTTTCTAGCATATAATTTGGTGGTTCAAAAAAGAGTTTTTATGTTTTCAAACATAAATTTTTATTGTTTAAATTAAATATTGTTTGCAATATTAAACCTATAATTCACTCAACATTTTTGTTGACAGTTACTCGCATGTTTTATTCTCAGGTTCATGATTGATTGCTTCCGCTGTGCTTAGAGAGTCTGCATATTTATGATGGCAGCTTTTGTTAAACATTAACTTGCATTCTATTTTGTTACATTAAAAAGTGGTTGTTTGTTGACTTTATTTTGGTCAACTTTTGGTTAAAGTATTATTGTATAGTTTTTTTCTAAACTTATACATTTTAGTAGATTTCCTTTATAGGAAATCATTTTTAAATAAAGAATGCAAGGTTGTTTTATTAAATTCATATAGAGTTTCGATCAAGCTGTGGGACCAAGTGACGGAGCCGTTAAGTGATTTGACGGAGTCGTCACAGAAATACCTCATCATATCCTGAACAAAATCAGGTTGTGAAAATAGGTGGACCATGTCAGGAGGTGCCACTTGCATAAATTGGCTTGCGAGATTCGCCTGCCCCTGAATATTTTTCCAGGGCTGCCCTGGCGTCTGTGGATACAACCAAGGCTGATGCGTTAGAAAAGAGGGCAGGCTTACCGGCGCAGAGTATACGGGTAGCTGAAAAGGTACCGAAACCTGTGGCGCAGATGCCTGCGAGACCTGAGGATATGCCGCTATAAGCCCAACCGTATGCGCAGTGCTTTGTTGTTCTGCGGTTATCGGCGTCCAATGAGAATTGGCATCCGGAATGACACCGAACCCCCAACTATTAAGTAATGCATGCGCATCCGCAGGAGTCAAAACTGTAAAATTGGACGCGGTGGTTGCCAAGGTTGCAACGGTGTAAACGATGAATTCTGCTGAACACTCTGCGTCTGCAGGGGGGTTGAAACCGTGGTACTATAAATAGGTACCTGGCTACAGCGTACCACGTGCGGGCCTACTGTTTCACCGCTAGTGCCTACCAAGATGACCCTTGGATCCACCGCGGAAAAATCCAACCGCGTGGTGGTAACTGGCGAATTTTCCCTTGGCGGTGTAATCCCATCTGAATATATTGGCTTATACCTCTGAAAAGGCTCGCTGGATACAGGTGGAAGATATGGCGCGTAGCCCGCCCCCGTAGTCATAGCTTGCATCTGCTGATTACCAGACGGCGTGTTTTGATTATCTGTTTGAGTACGTTTCGATGATTCCTCGGAAGTCATGATACTGTTAAAGAAAAAATTCAAAAAAATTTGTGAACAATAAGCCTTATAATTCAAAACTTTAAAAGAAAAAACAAATAAACATGTCTTGAATTAGTTCAGCTCTCAATGAAAGCACCACTTGATCATGCATATTTTAACCATAGAAGTAATATGCATATTCAACGCGTAAAGTGAGGTTTAAGGATCTTAGAACAAGGCTCTCCGGTCCGGCTACCGTGAATAACCCTGGCCGACATGATGATGTCGGTGGGGTGGCCAAGTGATTAAGTCCACCTTTAACGACGATCGTCGATTAGAAGGCCCTAAGTAAGGTCGTAGGTACTAGTTAATCAAGAAACTAACCTGTTAACCTTTGGAAGATGCTCGATAATGTTGGTTATGCAAGACGTGTATTAGATGATGATTACGTAAGGTGATTGTGTTTAGAATGATAGTTAGGGTTTGTATATATAGGCAAACCCTAATTCTAGAACCATACGAGATAATGACAATCCTTTCCATAACGAACTCCCCCGAATCACGGATGTAATTATGGAAAAGATATTTACTTGATAGCCAAGTAATCGCTGTACCAGGAACAAAGGCATTAGATACGAATCCGCATACCGCATAACGCACATGAGCACACGCATACGCACACTAGTGGGTGCCCGCATACATATGGGGTGCGCATGCGGGTTGCGGTATCATTAGCGTATGACCCAGGAACTTGTTGAAGATCAAACTGAGAAGATGCTTAAAAAAGTTAATATATACTGTATGTAGTATATTAGAAGGTTCCAAAAGGGACATGATAGGCTTATGGTGTTGCACAACATAATTTGAACCCAACCCGCCCGTTTTGACTCATCCCAAAAAACTTGTATTTTTCAACCTTGTTTCAACATCTTATTCATTAAACATACAGGCTTTGACAGAGTTATTTAATCAACCGGTCTCCAAATAAAGGAATTCTCTGTTGCAATTTTCTATATAAAAGGGCAATCCACGTAATTTCAATAACATGTAAGGGCAAAATCTGCGATCTACAGAAAACCACGAGAATGATCCATGTAAATTTCTATCATATAATCAGACTTCTACATTTATCCGACTTTAACATACGTTGCCTGATGTTTGAAGTCTAACTGGAAAACATGTTGCCTAAAATGTTCGAATTTTAATAAAAACATGTTGCGTGATATGTTTGAATTCTAACAGTAAAAACCTTGTTGACTGATATAACCAAATGCAAAGATACATTTCATTCATCAGTCATCACATAAACTATTCCAGCTTCTATTTTGAACTAATGGAAAACATTTTAGAAACAGACCAGATTATCATCACGCCATTTCTACTATAAAGGCATTAAAACAAGCGATTCCACAGCACCAAAAACATGTCCAGCATTATGCTAAAATAGTTAACTGGGTTAAGTAGAGAGGTTTAAAACTATCAGAACCTGTTCATAGATACAAAATCATGAGCTGACGCAGTACAAATTACATATACTTACATATATCGCTAAAATAACAGCAACAACATGAGAAAATATCATACCTTAATTTATTTAAAAATACCCAACTTATCAAGAAACTAGGGACATAAGATAGTACAGAACCAATCAATTACAACATAGACCAAAAAAAAGACATGAAATAAATGTCGAATTAATGTGCACGTCATAACACAAAAATTATACTACCGCTCATATACAGACCTGTGGGGTCACACACAATAAGTACTTAGACATCATTATTATATATTGTTGATATATAATTATAACCTATAGTTTGAGAAAACATAATTTAATTAAATATGATTTAATTAAATTAAATATTAAGAGTTGTTATTTTAATTATATTTTAATTCATATAATATATAATTAATTGATGAAAGTTTATGTCGGCTAAGGGAAAAAATTGTTTTGCAAGTATTTTTTTATTTAAGGCATTGATATCATACAGAGATATGATCCTGAAAACATAAATAAATAATTACATATGGTTTATGTACATGGTTAACGAATTTGGTGTGAGATTTTATAAAAAGAAAACTGTATTTTTCTTTTTGAGTCAGAATAATTAAAACCCACAAAGTGGTTGTCTTTCTTTTAAACATAGACCACGACGCAAGAAAAAAGGATTTTTTTTGTTTCTTGTTTTTCATGAGGCAACGACACATTCACAAAGGGGTTTATTGGTTTCATTCCTTTTCGAAGACTCAGATTTAATAAAAAGGTTTTGTCTTTAGCATGTATGTCGGATTCATCCATCGAGTGATGAACTGGAACAAAGAACAAATAAGCAAATAAGCAAAAGAGTTTTGATTTTATTTGTTTATTTCTCAAACGTTGTCAAATAATACAGATGTATTATTTTCGGGTTATACGGACTAGCATTCGATTGATATTGTTTGAGGTGCTGTGTGGATCAACCATAGAGATATTCATACATTTGTAATATATGTTTCAACCTAGACGTGAAGAGTTGTTTCTACCGTTCTTCCATCACTCGTTAAAGGTACATCTAAACTCTACTTTGTAAATTATTTATTTGACAATTATTATTGGTGTAATTGGATCTTGTTGGGAACTGTTAATCGTGTGAATGTTTAATTGAAGGTTTATAATAAATAATAAAAGATGTTTATTATTAAAATAAAAATATGCTTATTTTTTTTTATGTTCCACTGCGTTTATTAAATTTAAAAGTACACACGATTTTTCATCAGTGGTAATCAGAGCCGCTTTTACACCGTTTTAATTGTCGTGTGATTATTCTTTAGATTTAGCTTTGTGGTCTATTGGTAAAAGTCAAAACCATTTTGGTTTTTAAAGTCAACTCAGTTGATTTAGACTTAACCTCATGACGCACAAATATGATTGAAAGAATATCACTATTAAATTGTAGATTTAATTGTTATGGCTTGAATATTTATTATAATTGTTGATTGTTTTATTCCATGGTTATAAACATGCATTGTAACCATGGACAAGCCATATGTAGGTTTTAATAATGTAGTTATTAAGATTGTGGTTGCATACATAGTCTGAAATGTCCCGTTCATATTGATTATAAACGTTCCATATTAATTGATTTCGTCGCGAGGTTTTGACCTCTATATGAGACGTTTTTCAAAGACTGCATTCATTTTTAAAACAACCATAACCTATATTTTATCGATAAAGGTTTAAAAGCATTACGTAGGTTATCAAATAATGATAATCTAAATATACCGTTTACACACGACCATTACATAATGGTTTACAATAAGAATATATTACATCAAAAATAAGTTTCTTGAATGCAGTTTTTACATAATATCATACAAGCATGGACTCCAAATCTTGTCCTTATTTTAGTATGCAACAGCAGAAGCTCTTAATAATCACCTGAGAATAAACATGCTTAAAACGTCAATAAAAATGTTGGTGAGTTATAGGTTTAACCTATATATTATCAAATCATAATAATAGACCACAAGATTTCATATTTCAATATACATCACATACATAGAGATAAAAATCATTCATATGGTGAACACCTGGTAACCGACATTAACAAGATGCATATATAAGAATATCCCCATCATTCCGGGACACCCTTCAGATATGATGTAAATTTCGAAGTACTAAAGCATCTGGTACTTTGGATGGGGTTTGTTAGGCCCAATAGATCTATCTTTAGGATTCGCGTCAATTAGGGTGTCTGTTCCCTAATTCTTAGATTACCAGACTTAATAAAAAGGGGCATATTCGATTTCGATAATTCAATCATAGAATGTAGTTTCACGTACTTATGTCTATTTTGTAAATCATTTATAAACTTGCATGTATTCTCATCCCAAATATATTAGATTTTAAAAGTGAGACTATAACTCACTTTCACAGATATTTCCTTCCTCGGAAATAAGACTTGGCCACGGATCGATTCACGAACCTATACAAATATGTACATATATATATCAAAGTATGATCAAAATATAATTACAACCATTTTTATTATGTTTTAAAGATTTTGGGTGTATTAAGTCAGCTGTCCTCGTTAGTAACCTACAACTAGTTGTCCATAATTAGATGTACAGAAATAAATCGATATATATATTATCTTGAATCAATCCACGACCCAGTGTATACACGTCTCAGGCTAGATCACAACTCAAACTATATATATTTTTAGAATCAACCTCAACCATGTATAGCTAACTCCAACATTACTGCATATAGAGTGTTTATGGTTGTTCCAAATAATATATATATATGGGTCGATATGATATGTCAAAACATTTGCATACGTGTCTATGGTATCCCAATATTACATAATATATTAGAATACATGTATAATACAATATAAGTTAGCTAGGATATGATTAATATAGATTTGTTACCAATTTTCACGTAGCTACAACAAGTAAAAATATCCAATCTTGTTTTACCCATAACTTCTTCATTTTAAATCCGTTTTGAGCGAATCAAATTGCTATGGTTTCATATTGAACTTAACTTTATGAATCTATACAGAAAAAGTATAAGTTTATAGTCGGAATTACAGGTTACAAGTCATTTTTGTAAAGGTAGTCATTTCAGTCGAAAGAACGACGTCTAGATGACCATTTTGGAAAACATACTTCCACTTTGAGTTTAACCATGATTTTTGGATATAGTTTCATGTTCATAAGAAAAATCATTTTCCCAGAAGAAAAACTTTTAAATCAAAGTTTATCATAGTTTTTAATTATCCAAACCAAAACAGCCCCCGGTTTCACTACGACGGCGTATATCCGATTTTATGGTGTTCATCTTGTTTTCAGGTTTTAAATCATTAAGTTAGCATATCATATAGATATAGAACATGTGTTTAGTTGATTTTAAAATTCAAGTTAGAAGGATTAACTTTTGTTTGCGAACAAGTTTAGAATTAACTAAACTATGTTCTAGTGATTACAAGTTTAAACCTTCGAATAAGATAGCTTTATATGTATGAATCGAATGACGTTATGAACATCATTACTACCTCAAGTTTTCTGGATAAAACCACTGGAAATGAGAAAAATGGATCTAGCTTCAAAGGATCCTTGGATGGCTTGAAAGTTCTTGAAACAGAATCATGACACGAAAACAGTTCAAGTAAGATTTTCACTCGAAATAAGATTGTTATAGTTGTAGAAATTGAATCAAAGTTTGAATATGAATATTACCTTGAATTAGAAAGTTAACCTACTGTAAATAACAAGGGTTCCTTGATCTTAGATGATTACTTGGAATGGATTAGAAAGCTTGGAAGTAGACTTGCAAACTTGGAAGTATTCTTGATTTTTATGAAACTATACTTATGGAATTTATGAAGAACACTTAGAACTTGAAGATAGAACTTGAGAGAGATTACTTAGATGAAGAAAATTGAAGAATGAAAGTGTTTGTAGGTGTTTTTGGTCGTTGGTATATGGATTAGATATAAAGGATGTGTAATTTTGTTTTCATGTAAATAAGTCATGAATGATTACTAATATTTTTGTAATTTTATGAGATATTTCATGCTAGTTACCAAATGATGGTTCCCACATGTGTTAGGTAACTCACATGGGCTACTAAGAGCTGATCATTGGAGTGTATATACCAATAGTACATACATCTAAAAGCTGTATATTGTACGAGTATGAATACGGGTGCATACGAGTAGAATTGTTGATGAAACTGAACGAGGATGTAATTGTAAGCATTTTTGTTAATTAGAAGTATTTTGATAAGTGTCTTGAAGTCTTTAAAAAGTGTATGAATACATATTAAAACACTACATGTATATACATTTTAACTGAGTCTTTAAGTCATCGTTAGTCGTTACATGTAAATGTTGTTTTGAAACCTTTAGGTTAACGATCTTGTTAAATGTTGTTAACCCATTGTTTATTATATCAAATGAGATGTTAAATTGTTACATTATCATGATATTATGATATATAATATATCTTAGTATGATATATATACAGTTAAATGTCGTTACAATGATAATCGTTACATATATGTCTCGTTTCGAAATCATTAAGTTAGTAGTCTTATTTTTACATATGTAGTTCATTGTTAATACACTTAATGATATATTTACTTATCATTTAACATAATTAACCAAGTGTATCAATATCTTAATATGATTCATATGTACCTAGTAAGACGTTGTTATAACGATAATCGTTATATATATCGTTTTCGAGTTTCTTAATTTAATAGTCACATTTTTATGTATATAACTCATTGTTAAAATACCTAATGAGATACTTACTTATAATAAAATCATGTTAACTATATATATAACCATATATATGTCATCGTATAGTTTTTACAAGATTTAACGTTCGTGAATCACCGGTCAACTTGGGTGGTCAATTGTCTATATGAAACCTATTTCAATTAATCAAGTCTTAACAAGTTTGATTGCTTAACATGTTGAAAACATTTAGTCATGTAAATATCAATCTCAATTAATATATATAAACATGGAAAAGTTCGGGTCACTACAGTACCTACCCGTTAAATAAATTTCGTTCCGAAATTTTAAGCTGTTGAAGGTGTTGACGAATCTTCTGGAAATAGATGCGGGTATTTCTTCTTCATCTGATCTTCACGCTCCCAGGTGAACTCGGGTCCTCTACGAGCATTCCATCGAACCTTAACAATCGGTATCTAGTTTTTCTTAAGTCTCTTAACCTCACGATCCATTATTTCGACGGGTTCTTCAATGAATTGAAGTTTTTCATTGATTTGGATTTCGTCCAATGGAATAGTGAGATATTCTTTAGCAAAACATTTCTTCAAATTCAAGACGTGGAAAGTTTTATGTACAGTCGCGAGTTGTTGAGGTAGCTCCAGTCGGTAAGCTACTGGTCCGACACGATCTATAATCTTGAATGGTCCAATGTACCTTGGATTTAGTTTCCCCGTTTACCAAATCGAACAACGCCTTTCCAAGGTGAAACCTTAAGCATGACCATTTCTCCAATTTCAAACTCTATATCTTTTCTTTTACTGTCCGCGTAGCTCTTTTGTCGACTCTGAGCGATTTTCAATCGTTGTTGAATTTGGATGATTTTCACGGTAGTTTCTTGTATTATCTCCGGACCCGTAATCTGTCTATCCTCCACTTCATTCCAACAAATCGGAGACCTGCACTTTCTACCATAAAGTGCCTCAAACGGCGCCATCTCAATACTAGAATGATAACTGTTGTTGTAGGAAAATTCTGCTAACGGTAGGTGTCGATCACAACTGTTTACGAAATCAATAACACATGCTCGTAGCATGTCTTCAAGCATTTGTATCGTCCTTTCACTCTGCCCATCAGTTTGTGGATGATAGGCAGTACTCATGTCTAGACGAGTCCCCAATGCTTGTTGCAACGTCTGCCAAAACCTTGAAACAAATCTACCATCCCTATCAGAGATAATAGAGACGGGTATTCCATGTCTGGAGACGACTTCCTTCAAATACAGTCGTGCTAACTTCTCCATTTTGTCATCTTCTCGCATTGGCAGGAAGTGTGCTGACTTGGTGAGATGATCAACTATTACCCAAATAGTATCATAACCACTTGCAGTCCTTGGCAATTTAGTAATGAAATCCATGGTAATGTTTTCCCATTTCCATTCTGGGATTTCAGGTTGTTGTAGTAGACCTGATGGTTTCTGATGTTCAGCTTTGACCTTAGAACACGTCAAACATTCTCCTACATATTTAGCAATATCGGCTTTTATACCCGGCCACCAAAAGTGTTTCTTGAGATCTTTATACATCTTCCCCGCTCCGGGATGTATTGAATATCTGGTTTTATGTGCTTCTTTAAGTACCATTTCTCTCACATCTCCAAACCTTGGTATCCAAATTCTATCAGCCCTGTATCGGGTTCCGTCTTCCCGAATATTAAGATGTTTCTCTGATCCTTTGAGTATCTCATTCTTCAACTTTCCTTCTTTTACAACCCCCTGTTGCGCCTCCTTTATTTGAGTAGTAAGGTTAATACGAATAATTATATTCATAGCTTTGACCCGTATAGGTTCTCTGTCCTTTCTACTCAAAGCGTCAGCTACCACATTTGCCTTCCTCGGGTGGTATCGAATCTCAAAATCATAATCATTCAACAGTTCAATCCACCTGCGTTGTCTCATATTCAGTTGCTTCTGATTAAATATATGTTGGAGATTTTTGTGGTCGGTATATATAATACTTTTGACTCCATATAAATAATGCCTCCAAGTCTTTAATGCAAAAACAACATCACCCAATTCCAAATCGTGAGTTGTATAATTCTGTTCATGAATCTTCAATTGTCTAGACGCATAAGCAATCACCTTCATTCGTTGCATTAATATACAACCGAGAACTTGCTTTGATGCGTCACAATAAATCACAAAATCATCATTCCCTTCAGGCAATGACAATATAGGTGCCGTAGTTAGCTTTTTCTTCAATAACTGAAACGCCTTCTCTTATTCATCCTTCCATTCAAATTTCTTCCCTTTATGCGTTAATGCAGTCAAGGGTTTTGCTATTTTGGAGAAATCTTGGATGAATCTTCTGTAGTAACCAGCCAATCCTAAAAATTGACGTATATGCTTCAGAGTTTTCGGGGTTTCCCACTTTTCAACGGTTTCGATCTTTGCCGGGTCCACCTGGATACCTTCTTTGTTCACTATGTGACCGAGGAATTGAACTTCTTCCAGCCAAAATGCACACTTTGAAAACTTAGCGTACAGTTTTTCTTTCCTCAATACTTCTAGCACTTTTCTCAAATGTTCTTCGTGCTCTTGATCATTCTTTGAGTAAATAAGTATGTCATCGATGAAAACAATGACAAACTTGTCAAGATATGGCCCACACACTCGGTTCATAAGGTCCATGAACACAGCTGGTGCGTTAGTCAATCTAAACGGCATAACCATAAACTCGTAATGACCATAATGCGTCCTAAAAGCAGTTTTTGGAATATCATCCTCCTTTACTCGCATTTGATGATATCCAGAACGTAAATCGATTTTCGAATAAACCAACGAGCCTTGTAGTTGATCAAATAATTCGTCAATTCTCGGCAGTGGATAACAGTTTTTGATGGTAAGTTTATTCAACTCTCTGTAGTCAATACACAACCTAAATGTACCATCCTTCTTCTTAACAAACAAAACAGGAGCTCCCCATGGTGATGTACTTGGTCGAATGAAACCACGTTCTAATAGTTCTTGCAGTTGGCTTTGCAGTTCTTTCATCTCGCTGGGTGCGAGTATGTAAGGAGCACGAGCTATTGGTGCAGCTCCTGGTACAAGATCTATTTGAAATTCAACAGATCGATGTGGAGGTAGTCCCGGTAATTCTTTCGGAAATACATCGGGAAATTCTTTTGCGACGGGAACATCACTGATGCTCTTTTCTTCAGTTTGTACTTTCTCGACGTGTGCTAGAACAGCATAGCAACCTTTTCTTATTAGTTTTTGTGCCTTCAAATTACTAATAAGATGTAGCTTCGTGTTGCCCTTTTCTCCGTACACCATTAAGGGTTCTCCTTCTTCTCGTACAATGCGAATTGCATTTTTGTAACATACGATCTCTGCTTTCATCTCCATCAGCCAGTCCATGCCAACTATTACATCAAAACTCCCTAACTCTACTGGTATCAGATCAATCTTAAATATTTCGCTACCCAGTTTAATTTCTCGATTCCGGCATATATAATCTGCTGAAATTAATTTACCGTTTGCTAATTCGAGTAAAAATTTACTATCCAATGGCGTCAATGGACAACTTAATTTAGCACAAAAATCTCTACTCATATAGCTTCTATCCGCACCCGAATCAAATAAAACGTAAGCAGATTTATTGTCAATAAGAAACGTACCCGTAACAAGCTCCGGGTCTTCCTGTGCCTCTGCCACATTAATATTGAAAACTCTTCCGCGGCCTTGTCCATTCGTGTTCTCCTGGTTCGGGCAATTTCTAATAATGTGGCCCGGTATTCCACATTTATAACAAACTACATTGGCATAACTTGCTTCGACACTACTTGCTCCGCCATTACTCGTTCCGACACCATTTTTTCCTGTCGTTCTGTTAACCCCTGGTCCGTAGACCTCACACTTCGCCGCGCTATGACCATTTCTTTTACACTTGTTGCAAAATTTGGTGCAAAACCCCGAGTGATACTTTTCACACCTTTGGCATAGCTGCTTCTGATTGTTGTTGTTGTTGTTGTTGCGGTTGTTATTGTTGTTGGGATGATTGTTGTAGTTGTTGTTGTTGTTGTTGTTGTGCCGTTTGTTGTAGTTGCGATTGATGTTGCGATTGTTGGGATAGTTGTTGTTGTTTTGGCGACTCTTATCACCGTTTTCCTCCCACTTTCTTTTGACTAGCTTCACGTTGGCCTCTTCGGCCGCCTGTTCTTTAATTCTTCTCTCAATCTGGTTCACTAGTTTGTGAGCCATTCTACATGCCTTTTGTATGGAGGCAGGCTCGTGTGAACTTATATCTTCTTGGATTCTCTCCGGTAACCCTTTCACAAACGCGTCAATCTTCTCTTCCTCATCTTCGAACGCTCTCGGACACAATAGGCACAATTCTGTGAATCGTCTTTCGTACGAAATAATATCGAATCCCTGTGTTCGTAACCCTCTAAGTTCTAACTTGAGCTTATTGACCTCGGTTCTGGGACGGTACTTCTCGTTCATCAAGTGCTTGAATGCTGACCACGGTAGCGCGTAAGCAGCATCTTGTCCCACTTGCTCTAGATAGGTATTCCACCATGTTAACGCAATACCTGTGAAGGTATGCGTAGCGTACTTCACTTTGTCTCCTTCAGCACACTTACTTATGGCAAACACCGATTCAACTTTCTCGGTCCACCGTTTTAATCCGATTGGTCCTTCGGTCCCATCAAATTCTGAAGGTTTGCAGGTAGTGAATTCCTTGTATGAGCATCCTACATGATTTCTTGCGACGTTAGCTGTATTGCTAGATTCAGAGTTATTGTTCGTATGTAGCGCAGCCTGTACTGCGGCTATGTTTGAAGCAAGAAAGGCACGAAATTCCTCTTCGCTCATATTCAAGGTGTGTCGAGTAGTCGGTGTCATTTCCTTCAAAATAGTCGAATGAAACAATTTAATCATACAGAATATTAAGAGTAGTCAATAGTATCTCGTAGCATAATATGAACTCATTTATAAAAGCTTTTTCTTCATATTAACGTTTTATAATTTTAAATTCGGGTACTACCTACCCGTTAAGTTCATACTTAGTAGCTAATATACAATTCAACTACTACAATTCCATATGAAAAACTGATTATAATAATATATCACATACAAATATTCTTCAAACTTACAACTTCGCTATATTACATATAACATGAAATATAGTACACTATGATACATGACAGTTTTGAAGATAAATCTAGTTAATACGTAAGTTGTTCAGCAAAGGAAATAAAGACACGTAATTCATAAGTCCATAAACAAGTCATGCATTCTGGTTTTACTAAGACGACTTCCCATCCTTGGTCTTGTGGAAAATAACCGTTATGACCATTGGCTAGGCAGCATGTTGTAATGTCGTCAAAAGAACGAGGGTTTCGTAATGTCCAACAGCCCCGTAATAATCTAAAAACCTTGTTTCTCACCCCAACTACTAAATCCGTCACTTGTGGGAAAGTTTTATTTAAAAGTTGCAATCCGATGTTCTTTTTCTCACTTTGGTAAGAAGCGAACATCACTAACCCGTAAGCATAACATGCTTCTTTATGTTGCATGTTAGAAGATCTTTCTAATTCACGAAATCCTATGTTGGGATATGTTGAGTCAAAATAGGTTCTTAACCCGTAGCGTAAAATTGCATTTGGGTTCCCCGCATTTAACGCTTTAAAGAAAACACGGCATAACTTACGGTCTCCCCAATGTGATATACCCCACCTATCAAAGGAAAGCCTGTTATAAACTAAGGCATTTCTGAAAATTCTTTCAAATGTTTGACAAGTTAATTTCGCCATAACTAAATGTGCTGATAAATTCTGACCGACTCTAGACAAGATTTCCTCAATCATATCCTCTGGTAGGTCTTCTAAAATATTCGGTTGTCTACCCTTAACGTCCATTTTGTTTTTATACTGTAAAATAGACAAGGATTAGATTCGTAATAACAAACAATACAAGTAATTTTTACATAGAACATAAAAGTACAAGCACACTACAATACATATAATACACAACATGATTACAACCTTCTAATCTGAATCACTGGTTTCTTCTTCTTCGGACTTGGTTCGTTTTCCTAATTTTCTAGGAATATATGGTGTTCCTCTAATACGAGTCGTCGTTTTCCACATTGGTTTAGAAAAACCTGGTGGTTTAGAGGTTCCCGGGTTATTGTCACGATATTGAAAATACGGGTGTTGACGGTACATATAAAGTTCATAGGGGTCGGAATCAGATTTCTCTATTTTGATGCCTTTTCCCTTATTATTTTCTTTTGCCTCATTAAATTGGGTCGGGGTAATTTCTATAACATCATCGAAATCCTCATCGGGATCCGATTCATCGGAAAATTGGTAATCTTCCCAATATTTTGCTTCCTTGGCGGAAACACCATTGACCATTATTAACTTTGGTCCATTGATTGAGGATTTTCTTTTATTTTACCGGTTTTCTGTGGTTCCTACTATTCCCCCATCCGGAACCTCTTCTTCTTCCGGTTCCGTTTCCTCTTCTTCCGGTTCTTCGGGAACTTGTAAATCTTGCCAATATATATCCGACTCTTCGTTATTATTAGGTGAGTCAATGGGATTTGTGCTAGAGGTAGACATCTATCACACAATATCAAACATGTTAAGAGATTAATATATCACATAATATTTACATGTTAATAATATATAGTTTCCAACAAAAATGTTAAGCAATCATTTTTAAAGAAAACACGGTCGAAGTCCAGACTCACTAATGCATCCTAACAAACTCGATAAGACACACTAATGCAAATTTTCTGGTTCTCTAAGACCAACGCTCGGATACCAACTGAAATGTCCCGTTCATATTGATTATAAACGTTCCATATTAATTGATTTCGTCGTGAGGTTTTGACCTCTATATGAGACGTTTTTCAAAGACTGCATTCATTTTTAAAACAACCATAACCTTTATTTTATCGATAAAGGTTTAAAAGCATTACGTAGATTATCAAATAATGATAATCTAAATATACCATTTACACACGACCATTACGTAATGGTTTACAATAAGAATATATTACATCAAAAATAAATTCCTTGAATGCAGTTTTTACATAATATCATACAAGCATGGACTCCAAATCTTGTCCTTATTTTAGTATGCAACAGCGGAAGCTCTTCATAATCACTCTAGAATAAACATGCTTAAAACGTCAACAAAAATGTTGGTGAGTTATAGGTTTAACCTATATATTATCAAATCATAATAATAGACCACAAGATTTCATATTTCAATATACATCCCATACATAGAGATAAAAATCATTCATATGGTGAACACCTGGTAACCGACATTAACAAGATGCATATATAAGAATATCTCCATCATTCCGGGACACCCTTCGGATATGATATAAATTTCGAAGTACTAAAGCATCCGGTACTTTGGATGAGGTTTGTTAGGCCCAATAGATCTATCTTTAGGATTCGCGTCAATTAGGGTGTCTGTTCCCTAATTCTTAGATTACCAGACTTAATAAAAAGGGGCATATTCGATTTCGATAATTCAGCCATAGAATGTAGTTTCACGTACTTGTGTCTATTTTGTAAATTATTTATAAAACCTGCATTTTTTCTCATCCCAAAAATATTAGATTTTAAAAGTGGGACTATAACTCACTTTCACAGATATTTCCTTCCTCGAAAATAAGACTTGGCCACGGATCGATTCACGAACCTATACAAATATGTACATATATATCAAAGTATGATCAAAATATAATTACAACCATTTTTATAATGTATTAAAGATTTTGGGTGTATTAAGTCAGCTGTCCTCGTTAGTAACCTACAACTAGTTGTCCATAATTAGATGTGCAGAAATAAATCGATATATATATTATCTTGAATCAATCCATGACCCAGTGTATACACGTCTCAGGCTAGATCACAACTCAAACTATATATATTTTTGGAATCAACCTCAATCCTGTATAGCTAACTCCAACATTACTGCATATAGAGTGTCTATGGTTGTTCCAAATAATATATATAGATGGGTCGATATGATATGTCAAAACATTTGCATACATATCTATGGTATCCCAAGATTACATAATATATTAGAATACATGTATAATACAATATAAGTTAGCTAGGATATGATTAATATAGATTTGTTACCAATTTTCACGTAGCTACAACAAGCAAAAATAACCAATTTTGTTTTACCCATAACTTCTTCATTTTAAATCCGTTTTGAGTGAATCAAATTGCTATGGTTTCATATTGAACTTAACTTTATGAATCTATACAGAAAAATTATAAGTTTATAGTCGGAATTATAGGTTACAAGTCGTTTTTGTAAAGGTAGTCATTTTAGTCGAAAGAACGACGTCTAGATGACCATTTTGGAAAACATACTTTCACTTTGAGTTTAACCATGATTTTTGGATATAGTTTCATGTTCATAAGAAAAATCATTTTCCCAGAAGAACAACTTTTAAATCAAAGTTTATCATAGTTTTTAATTATCCAAACCAAAACAGCCCCCGGTTTCACTACGACGGCGTATATCCGATTTTATGGTGTTCGTATTGTTTCCAGGTTTTAAATCATTAAGTTAGCATATCATATAGATATAGAACATGTGTTTATTTGATTTTAAAAGTCAAGTTAGAAGGATTAACTTTTGTTTGCGAACAAGTTTAGAATTAACTAAACTATGTTCTAGTGATTACAAGTTTAAACCTTCGAATAAGATAGCTTTATATGTATGAATCGAATGATGTTATGAACATCATTACTACCTCAAGTTTTCTGGATAAAACCACTGGAAATGAGAAAAATGGATCTAGCTTCAAAGGATCCTTGGATGGCTTGAAAGTTCTTGAAACAGAATCATGACACGAAAACAGTTCAAGTAAGATTTTCACTCGAAATAAGATTGTTATAGTTGTAGAAATTGAATCAAAGTTTGAATATGAATATTACCTTGAATTAGAAAGATAAACTACTGTAAATAACAAAGGTTCCTTGATCTTAGATGATTACTTGGAATGGATTAGAAAGCTTGGAAGTAGACTTGCAAACTTGGAAGTATTCTTGATTTTTATGAAACTATACTTATGGAATTTATGAAGAACACTTAGAACTTGAAGATAGAACTTGAGAGAGATCACTTAGATGAAGAAAATTGAATAATGAAAGTGTTTGTAGGTGTTTTTGGTCGTTGGTATATGGATTAGATATAAAGGATGTGTAATTTTGTTTTCATGTAAATAAGTCATGAATGATTACTAATATTTTTGTAATTTTATGAGATATTTCATGCTAGTTACCAAATGATGGTTCCCACATGTGTTAGGTGACTCACATGAGCTGCTAAGAGCTGATCATTGGAGTGTATATACCAATAGTACATACATCTAAAAGCTGTGTATTGTACGAGTACGAATACGGGTGCATACGAGTAGAATTGTTAATGAAACTGAACGAGGATGTAATTGTAAGCATTTTTGTTAAGTAGAAGTATTTTGATAAGTGTCTTGAAGTCTTTCAAAAGTGTATGAATACATATTAAAACACTACATATATATACATTTTAACTGAATCGTTAAGTCATCGTTAGTCGTTACATGTAAATGTTGTTTTGAAACCTTTAGGTTAACGATCTTGTTAAATGTTGTTAAACCATTGTTTATTATATCAAATGAGATGTTAAATTGTTACATTATCATGATATTATGATATATAATATATCTTAGTATGATATATATACAGTTAAATGTCATTACAACGATAATCGTTACATATATGTCTCGTTTCGAAATCATTAAGTTAGTAGTCTTATTTTTACATATGTAGTTCATTGTTAATACATTTAATGATATATTTACTTATAATTTAACATAATTAACCAAGTGTATCAATATCTTAATATGATTCATATGTACCTAGTAAGACGTTGTTATAACGATAATCGTTATATATATCGTTTTCGAGTTTCTTAATTTAATAGTCACATTTTTATGTATATAACTCATTGTTAAAATACCTAATGAGATACTTACTTATAATAAAATCATGTTAACTATATATATAACCATATATATGTCATCGTATAGTTTTTACAAGTTTTAACGTTCGTGAATCACCGGTCAACTTGGGTGGTCAATTGTCTATATGAAACCTATTTCAATTAATCAAGTCTTAACAAGTTTGATTGCTTAACACGTTGGAAACATTTAGTCATGTAAATATCAATCTCAATTAATATATATAAACATGGAAAAGTTCGGGTCACTACATAGTCCATTATGCCCCGACCTATGTGTTTGATTTTGTGTGAATGTTGTGATTGTTGGTCATGACAATTTTAAGTCATGTTGGTTATTGATTTATTCAAAGGCTATGAAGCCAAAGTTGTATTGTATTTATTTTCAATTTCATAGTTGTGTAATTAGGTTTATCAAAAATTGTAAAAGTATTAGATTAGTTGTACTTTTCTATTTTATACAAATGTAAAAAGATGAAGATTGAAGATAAAGATGCGACATGAGTTTGGCTTAGAAGATTGTGCACAGATCAAGTTAACAACAATGGCGTTCGACAAGTTTTCACTTGGTTCTTGAATCAAGTGAGAGCTATGGTATTGTCCTTAGTTTGACCTCTTGATCTCATGTCGGCTCATGAGATCAAGCATAGGATTTTGGGTTAGGCTATGTATGTGTGTGATGCATGATTTTGTTTTATTTTTCTCGCATTTATATATATAATTGTTGATTATAGTATATGCTAAATGTTTTTGATGGAAACGTTATATAAAACACGTAACGAGTTTAAAGATTAAAATTGCTGATTTTAAAAATTAAACTCTAACGAGTTTAAAATTTATGATTTTAAAACTCAAATAATATATATGGACGACATCTTTTAAAATTGTTTTAAAACGATACACGTTTGTGTATTTGTTAGTTTATATGCTATAAATTAAATAATTAACTAAACGCACAAACGTAATCGACATATATAATTGGTTAAAATATTTTTTAACTAATAGTGTAGCGAATCTTGTGTGCATGCATTATTCGTTGACACGAACTTTTTTTAAATTACCGGTCAAATTTAAGTCATGCCATCCAATATGCTTGCAAACACTCCTCGTTATTTTTCTGATCTAGTGAGACTAGGCTGAATTATAGCCACGAGGTGGATTTTTCGATCTAGTGAGACTAGCGTGAATTTCCACTGTTTCCAGATTGGACGACTTAATCGTATTCACGGTGAGACCTGAGTTCGAGGCAAGGATGGGACAAATATGCCAGTAGATAATAGTGGTTTGTTGGACTACATATATCTCTAGGTCCCATAAAGATCTAAGAGTTGCACTTGTAATGCAATTGGTACCCGCTACCTACCAATAGACTCCATAACTGCTAGCTGATCAACAGATGTGGCTATGGAACCTCCATGTGGATCTTAGGCTTTCGTAAATTAATTGTTTTTTTTAAAAAAAATTATAAAAACTTGGGTAGTTAATTTACTAAAGTGCAATATCGAAAATACTAAATTGAATCTTATATCTGTTGTAGATGTCAAATAATCAAAACGTAAACCAAAACACACATCCTTCTTTGTTGGAGAAGGATAAACTCAATGGTTCAAACTTCCTAGAATAGCACCGCAACATGAGAACTGTTCTCAAGCATAAATGGAAGTTGAACAAAATTTAGAACCCTTATCCGTTCTTCCTGCTGTGGCAGTTGCTGCTACTCAATATGCTTATCGGATGTTGTTCGATGATCAGGAAGAAATATGATAGAAGGGTGAAAAAGAATAAGCCGAATACTTTGTGGAAGGGATATGGTAAATTATTTGCCATAAAAAATATTTCACCTTCCAAGAAGGAAATCCCAACTAAAGACGCCGAATATTTTCATTATGAAAAGGTTGGCAATTGGAGAAGGAAGTTGTCCTATCTACCAATCTGAGCTGAGAAAGGCAATGCTGGTAAAACTAGCAAACTCAGGTATATTTCATATACATTTATATACTTATTCTAGTGATTCTTGGATCTTTGTTAACCAGTTGTGGCCTCCACACCTGTAACAATATAAAGGGAATGAGAAGAAGTAATAGACTGAAGAAAGACACACTGGATTTGTGAGTGGGCAATAGGAATCAAGCTTCGGTTGAAGCCATTGGTCATTATGAGCTTACTCTTCCAAGTGGTCTTATTGTTTTGTTAGAACAATGTTATAATTCTCCTAGTATTATGAGTAACATAGTTTGAAAGATGTTGGTTTTGAACTTGCATTTACGCACTTTGATATTTCAATTTCTAAGGATAATATTTTTTATCTTAATGCCTATCCAAGTGATAGTATTTTTGAAATTGATATGCATGGTGTGATTTCAAATGAGAATTATTTGTATACTTGTACCGCCAAGCGATTCAAGCAACGCTTGAATAAGACCTATCTATGACATTGTCGTCTTGGTCATATAAACAACGCATTTCAAAACTCCATTCTTATAGAATTTTGGAATTAAATGGCTTTGAGTCATTTGATGTATGTGAGTAATGTTTATGTGAAAGGATGAAAAAGGCTCACTTCTCCGATTTATGTGAAAGAGCTACATATCTTTTAGGACTAATACATATTGATGTATGTGGCCCTTCTAGAACAATGTCTAGATGGTGAAACTTACTTCATTACATTAACTGCTGGTTATAGTAGATATGGTTATGTTTACTTGCTGAAACATAAACATGAAGTATTTGAAAGGTTTAAATTCTTTCAAAATGAAGTAAAGAATCAGCTTGGAAAGACCATTAAATCACTTGTTTTGATGGAAGAAGTGAGTATATGAGTCATGAGTTTTTGGACCACCTGGAGAATGGTGGGATTATCTCACAATTCACTCCGCCTTAGACACCACATCACAATAGTGTATTTGAGTGGAGGGATCGAACTTTACTTGATATGGTTTTGATCAATGATGAGTCTGACTACTCTATCATAGTCTTTTTGGGATATGAATTTGAGTTTACCGCAAGCATACTTGTTATGGTTCCAAACAAGAAGGTATAAAAGACACTGTGATCTATGACATGGGAAGAGTCTCAAGTTGTCCTATTTGAAAGTCTGGAATTTTGAAGCGTATGTGAAGCATGACACTTCAAACAAATTAAAACCCAGAAATATCAATGTCACTTTTGTAATACCCAAAGAAAACAATGGGTTACTACTTTTACTACCTAGCTGAAAACAACGTGTTTTCTACTCGGTCTGCTGAGTTCTTTTAAAGAGATCTTCTTTTACAAGAATTTAGTGGGAGTAAAGTAGATCTTGAAAAATTCAAGAAACACAAAGTAACATACCTTCTATAAACACTAGCTATCCACACGTTAAAGTTGAGCGCACTGTTGGTGAGCCAGAACGTGTTGCACCTGCACATTATAGATCTAGTAGAAATCTTCATAGACCTGAGGTATTATCTTCTGATTAATTCAGATGAACCTCATTTAGGGGATTATGATGAACCCTCTAGCTATCGTGAAGGGTCATATCAGATTATGAGAATCTGCCAAACGACGAGATACTATGAATGCAAGGATGCAGTCCATGAAAGATAATAAAGTGTGAGACTTAATTAATCTTCTACCCAATTGTAAGACATTAGGGTGTAAATGAGTCTTCAAAGAGAAGACTGGCATGGACAGAAATGTAAACACTTTTAAAGCTCTATTTGTGGCAAAAGGTTATGATGAAACTTTTTCACTGATCGCGAGCTTTATAAATTAGGATACTTGTTGCCATAGCTACTTTTCATGATTATGAAGTATGGTAAATGGATATCAAACCGCCTTCCTAAATGGCGACCTAAGCGAGGACGTATATATGGTTCAGCTGAAAGGGTTTATATATCCTAAGCATCCTAATAACGTATGCAAGCTTCTAAAATTCATTTATGGATTAAAGCAAGAATTCAGGAGATAGAATCTTAAGTTTGATGAGAATATCAAAGAGTTTGGTTTTTCTCAAAATCAAGATGAGCTCTGTGTTTACATTAAATCTAGTGGGAGCAAAGTAGTCTTCTTGATCTGGTATGCTGATGACATACTGCTTATTGAAATAACATTTCAACTTGAAAGATGTCAAGTCTTGGCTTGAAAAATGTTTTTCCATAAAGGATCTTGGAGAAGCTACTTATATACTTGGAATCATGATCTATAGAAATATATTCAAATGGCTTACTGGTTTGAATTAATGTACATATCTTATCTTGTAGAGATTTAGCATGCATTACTCCAACCTTGAAGTATTGCATGTTCAAAAGGGCATATCCTTGAGCAAGTCTCAAAGTTTTATCACACATGATGAGATAAGACGAATAAAATGTATCTCATATGCTTCGGCTATATGATCCATTATGTATGCCATGTTATGTACTAAAATAATGTCTCGTTATTTTTGAGTTTGACGAGTTATTATCAACAAAATCTAGGTTAACAACATTGGATTGTTGTTAAGAATATTCTTTAGTATTTGCAGGGTACTAAAAAATATGTTCTTGGTTTACGACGATTTGGAAGAAGATTTGTGTATTAAATGTATACTGATGCTAGTTTCCAAACTGATCAAGATGATTCTGGATCCGGTCACATTGTTTCTTTGTCATGATGGGCAAGAAAGTTAATTGGAAGAGCTCTAAGAAGAGCACGGTTGAACAATATACAACAAAAGCAGAATACATTGTTACCTGAGAAGCTGCTCAGGAAGCTGTCGGGATAAGGAAGTTTGTTTAGGAACTCAGAGTAGAACCTAACATTTAATCTTCTATAACAGGTGTACTGTGATATTTCGAGGGTTAATATACTTTCGAAAGAATCACATGTACATTAAAATTATCTGACACATTCTTCGAAAGTTTGACTATATTCGTGAAGTCTTTGAGAGGAATGAAATTAGTATTCCTAATGTTCATACAGATAATATCGTGGCTGACCTGTTCACGAAGCCCTTAATGCATAACAGACATGATGATCATGCTAGTAATATTGGACTTCGTTATGCTACTGATTTTTTCCATCTGTAATTTAGTATTTGAATATTTTTGGAACATTAAGTAGTTTTATCTTAATGAATTGAGATACTCGGTATGCTCGTTTTCATTTATATCACTGTGTTCTATATTAGGATGTTTAATCCATGAATAATTGTTGATTATTCTAAATCTCCATAATCGGTCATGTTATGGGAATAACATGAATTAAGATTATTATGAATGTTTGATTTTATTCACTGATGGTGAATAGTAAACTTGTTGAGACCAAAATTCATATGTATTCATTGATGATGATTATTGGAATGACCCAATCATGAGATGTCACTACATGGATCTTCTTCAATAGTGAATCTCATAATGGTTATGTCTTTGTGTCCTTAGACCTGAGATGTATATGTTGGTTTTCGATTGTATAACATATTATACTTTGATATGGTTAAACACTGTCCTGAACAAGGTAGTTATAAAGGCCATCATTGGGTATGATGTGAAGTACATGACGGACACATATAATCAAAATGAGATTTATTCCTCTATGTGAGAGTATGATACCACTGGGCCCCTCGATGAAAATGAATGGATATCTACACGGCCGTGTCCAAGCTATATTGATTGTTGATCAATTCTAACTTGGTGATCACATTCAGATTTTCTAGATCGAGATACAGAATTAGTTGACAAATGAGGATGACTAGATCCATGTCTCATGTCAACTTAGTATCGGTAATAAAGGGACGATAGACACTCAATCATTAAATCATTTTTTTTTAATAATAATGATCGTTCGTTTAGCTGAAACAAACACTGGTATATTTTCGGAGGCATTGACGTGTTGCTAGACGCCAATATATGTCGGTATAGTTTTCTAGATGTTATGTCATGCACAAGTGGGAGTTTGTTGAATTAATGTGCACGTCATAGCACAAAAATTATACTACCGCTCATATACAGACCTATGGGGTCACACACAATAAGTACTTAGACATCATTATTATATATTGTTGATATATAATTATAACCTATAGTTTGAGAAAACATAATTTAATTAAATATGATTTAATTAAATTAAATATTAAGAGTTGTTATTTTAATTATATTTTAATTCATATAATATATAATTAATTGATGAAAGTTTATGTCGGCTAAGGGTAAAAATTGTTTTGCAAGTATTTTTTTATTTAAGGCATTGATATCATACAGAGATATGATCTTGAAAACATAAATAAATAATTACATATGGTTTATGTACATGGTTAACGAATTTGGTGTGAGATTTTATAAAAAGAAAACTGTATTTTTCTTTTTGAGTCGGCATAATTAAAACCCACAAAGTGGTTGTCTTTCTTTTGAACATAGACCACGACGCAAGAAAAAGGGATTTTTTTTGTTTCTTGTTTTTCATGAGGCAACGACACATTCACAAAGGGGTTTATTGGTTTCATTCCTTTTCGACGACTCAGATTTAATAAAAAGGTTTTGTCTTTAGCATGTATGTCGGATTCATCCTTGGAGTGATGAACTGGAACAAAGAACAAATAAGCAAAAGGTTTTGATTTTATTTGTTTATTTCTCAAACGTTGTCAAATAATACAGATGTATTATTTTCGGGTTATACGGACTAGCATTCGATTGATGTTGTTTGAGGTGTTGTGTGGATCAACCATAGAGATATTCATACACTTTGAATATATGTTTCAACCTAGACGTGAAGAGTTGTTTCTACCGTTCTTCCATCACTCGTTAAAGGTACATCTAAACTCTACTTTGTGAATTATTTATTTGACAATTATTATTGGTGTAATTGGATCTTGTTGGGAACCGTTAATCGTGTGAATGTTTAATTGAAGGTTTATAATAAATAATAAAAGATGTTTATTATTAAAATAAAAATATGTTTATTTTTTTTTTATATTCCGCTGCGTTTATTAAATTTAAAAGTACACACGATTTTTCATCAATAAAGATCACCCTCGAGCCAATAACCAAATAAACAAGAAACACCAGCTACATTGTTCGGCCTCCATAAGGACCAGATCATGATTTGCAAGAACAGTTAGAAGGTTGTTGTTTAATTCCGTACCCCGACCAATAAGCGTCGAATCACTGACACAAGAAAGAATATCATTAGTGTGTGGGATCAAATTTTATTATAATTAATTGTCAATTTATTGATTTTAACTATTTCTTTTGTCTTTTTAGTGAAGTTTGAAATGTAAAGAGAACTGCACTATAAAAGCAAACCCAACTGATTCTTGGCAGTATATATGTAAAACTAAATGACTCACATTATATTATAATTCAATTATCCCAGAAGACCAACTGAAGGTGATCGATAAATTAGATTACTTACCTTGTAGAAGCTAATAACATTTGCGTTAGTTCTTTCTGATTTGATCGACACCGGTCAACAAGATCCACGATGACTTTATCTTTGACAGCCTTTTATTGAATATTGAATATAATATAATAGATAAGTTATATAATGGGGGATGATTCTCACACACTGTTTTTTGATCCTCACACACCCTTTTACCCTATTATTAGGGAGGAATTCAAGTAAATTGGTGTGTGAGGATGAAAAAACAGTGTGTGAGAATCATCCCCCTTATATAATCATATTAGTATGAATCACTTTCATACACGAGTACAAAATAAATGATAACAAAGAACGTACTTGTTGCAACTTATGAGATAAGCGATCATGAAGGCTCTCCATTGCCTTGATCGCCCTAGGATGGAAGAAAAAAATATACTCCCTATCATTTTCATCCAACAGTTAATCAATTATTACTTTACTCTGTACGAATAAAATAAAGTAAAAAACCCAATATGAAATACCTTAAATGTGATGCATTAGGAAATTCTACTCCAAATTTCTGTGCTCATAATAAATATGATAATCAAAAGGAGAATAATGAGTATTTCATTTCATAACCCATAAAAAGAAACGTCTAAAACACTTCTTAAATCAAAATAATCTTTACTACCCGTAATTCATCATAAGCAGAGTAATATCGAGTATATATTCCTCCTCGGCCACCAAACATTTCTTTCCATGTCTCTAATAGATTCAAAATTTTCTCTCTTACAGACACGTCCTTCTGCAAAACATATACTATTTTCTTAACAATCTTTAAAAGTCAGGAGGTAAACCATTTTCTAAGCATCAAATTTAGGAAATCTGTTGGACGGTTGTCCAAAGTTGACAAATATTAACTTGAATAAAGTTTGCATGCAATACATGTGGGTTGCTATTCTCAAATAGTGATTACCAACCTATTGAAGAAATTAGAGTGTCATGTGGGTTGCTATTCTTAAATAGTGATTACCAACCTATTGAAGAAATTAGAGTGTCTGGATGTTTAAAAGTCAAAGTAGACAACTTTTGTAATTTCTTGGTTTCATATTGGTTTACTAATATGTGGTTGAGAATTGTTGTAGCAACATGTACGCATATATATTTTGATGTATAAATATGTGACCATGCAGAAGGTGAAGATCATCCAGAGAGAGGATCAAATGTATCCAGAGGGATCAAATCCAAGAGTGGATCAAAGTATCACAAATGTAGTAAACATAGTTGATCGATAATATCAACGGAGTGTGTTTCTTTGTGAGGTTGAGAGTTTTATTCTTGTAAGGAGTGTAAAAGAGTGTACGGAAAAATTAGATTTTATGCTAAAATCTAAGGGGCTTGGGTTTGGGTTTAAATCATAGTGTACTTTTTCTTGTACCGGGTTCTTTTATATTATAAGAATAAAGGAGACTCTTGGGGTGGACGTAGGCAGGGTTTTGCCGAACCACGTTAAATCGTCGTGTTATCAGTTACTTTATTTGCATTTTATTATTTCTCGCAAGTTTGTCTCAAACAAATTATATCCTCGCTTCCGCTGGTGTGGGTGCGCTAGGCAAATTGTCATAACAAGTGGTATCAGAGCATCCAGGTGTTTCGGATAGTTTTTTGTTTGGAGATGGCGAGAAACGGTGGTATGCAATTTAAGGTGGAGCCATTTGAGATGGCGGATGACGATTGGTATATTATTGAACACATGGATGTGTTTAATGGTCTGGTTAATCAACTTGAATAAGTTGAGGTTTAAAGGAGGAAGAAGATAAGACCCTTATTCTTCTTGCATCTCTTCCCAGTTCGCAGGATAAGAGACGAAGATCCGATGACCATTTTGAGCATGGGTTTGCTATGGTTGGTCATGGAAGGGGAATGTTTGCCGAGAAGAGATCTAGTGATAACAATAGGTCTAGATCAGGAGACGGCGTGAAGGGTATCCAGTGCTTCAAATGTCATGAGTGGGGTCACTACAGAAAGTATTGTCCACTCTGAAGGAATGGTGAAGGTAAATCTGGGGGTTCATCGGCTGCGGTAGCAGTTAATGTACCGGTGGGAGATGTTCTCACAGTCTCCAAAAGCTCTACTTCTGCTCAAGATGAGGTCCTGATGAAGGGAGAGAAGTATGAGGGTTTATATCGTCTGGTGGCGAGTACCAAATGTACTCGTGTCTCGAAGGTTTAGAAAGCGTGCACGCGGGAAACGGGTCGGGAACATGTTGGGACATGTTTGACCAAGGTAGACGATGGTGAGAAGGAAAATCCTACTGTGGTGGGAGAGGTGATTCGAGACTCCTCTCCGGTGTCAACTATGTAAGTTGACAGGGTTAGCTGCACATAATTATTGGCCGTGTTATTTGAATTGGGGTTCAGGACCGAGGTGATTCAAAGTGTGTGCAGCGGGGATAAGGAGGCCAATAGTGGAAATACTAGATGTTAGTATTTTTGGTGACGAATAAGTTAAATGTTTGTCAAGGTGGAGATTGTTGGACGGTTGTCCAAAGTTGACAAACATTAACTTGAATAAAGTTTGCATGCAATACATGTGGGTTGCTATTCTCAAATAGTGATTACCAACCTATTGAAGAAATTAGAGTGTCTGGATGTTTAAAAGTCAAAGTAGACAACTTTTGTAATTTCTTGGTTTCATATTGGTTTACTAATATGTGGTTGAGAATTGTTGTAGCAACATGTACGCATATATATTTTGATGTATAAATATGTGACCATGCAGAAGGTGAAGATCATCCAGAGAGAGGATCAAATGTATCCAGAGGGATCAAATCCAAGTGTGGATCAAAGTATCACAAATGTAGTAAACATAGTTGATCGATAATATCAACGGAGTGTGTTTCTTTGTGAGGTTGAGAGTTTTATTCTTGTAAGGAGTGTAAAAGAGTGTACGGAAAACTTAGATTTTATGCTAAAATCTAAGGGGCTTGGGTTTGGGTTTAAATCATAGTGTACTTTTTCTTGTACCGGGTTCTTTTATATTATAAGAATAAAGGAGACTCTTGGGGTGGACGTAGGCAGGGTTTTGCCGAACCACGTTAAATCGTCGTGTTATCAGTTACTTTATTTGCATTTTATTATTTCTCGCAAGTTTGTCTCAAACAAATTATATCCTCGCTTCCGCTGGTGTGGGTGCGCTAGGCAAATTGTCATAACAAAATCAATCTTAACTTTTAAGAACTGGATAGTAACAGATACAAAGCAAAATGAAAAAATCACCTTTTTCTTAACAATCTTGACCATCTCTGTGAGTATGCTTAACTCTGCTACTTTTAAATGAACACTGTCACTACAATTCTTAATCATAGTATCTAAAAGCTACAAACAATGAGAAAATGGTATAGTTAGTATTTTAACAGTAACTTCATTTCAAGATTTGTATAAAGCAATGTAAAAAAAAAAAAACGAAAAGTTGTAATACCGTCAAGCAAAGTAGTTGAACATTTGGGTTCTTGTGTGGTAACCTCATCTCCAAAGTCTTGATAACATCTTCTGCAAGCCTACAAAATATTTATCGATGTAAGATTGGCTATAAACAATAGGGCGAGGATGAGTATCAGTTTGAACTAAAAAATTAACAATGAACGATACATTCTCTTTTTTGGGTCATTTAATACAACTGATTTTTTCAAATAAACCATTGTTGTTGTGATAAGACCACTTCTAACCGTGCCTGATATCATAGACAGCGGGTGCACTTTTTGGGTGATGTGGCAATGTGATGGAGTGATGGTAAATAATGAGACGTCACTTTTTTTAGTGTTAGATAGTTGGTGGCTGATGTGGTAAAAAGTGATTGAAAGTTGGAGGATAAAATAAATAAATTAATAATATATAAAATAATTTAGTGAAATCTGATTGGTCCAAAAAAACTGACACTTTTTTTCCGTCAGTCCCAATAATGACGCCCCTTTTCCTTTACAGCTGATGCCCCTTTTCATTTACAGCTGACGCCCCATTAGAGGCGTCAGGGGGCGGTCAGTTTGTGCCACATGTGATGCCACGTAAGTGACGGAAAAAACTGAAGCCCCGTTAGATATGGTCTAACGTAGATAAATGAAAAGCACACTACCACTAGACGTGAATGTAAGATTCTGGACAAAAGGCTGTCTTTGAGTGTGTGCAAGTTAGACCATCGAATTAGACCCGAAATTTTGAAAGGGCCCAATTTTTTTGGAAACCCTTTATACATATGTGTTTTGCTATCAGTTCAGGTAGAGTAAAAAGAACTATCAGCTGAAATAAAAGTTTGTAGCAGTATTATCTTTTTAGATGTATTGAAAAATTTAACGTTTATAAATTTTTATACCTCGAATAAGGACTTATAATTTAATGAGATGAGGCGTATATGGAACATTAATAATGCTTACTTATAACAATATGGAGATTGTTTCTTCTAAGTTCTAATATAGATAATATGTTAGGAAGAGATGATCGTCTGGACGTTGGGAGATACAAATTTGAGAGAAACACAACTCTATTACTCACAAGAATAGATTTACAGAGTATTACAAAACTCTTACAAAAAAACTCTCAAACTCACACACACTCTCTAGGTTGTGATTACACTTCTCTGAGTGATTTGGGATGATTTACAACTGAGGTTTGCACCTCTATTTATACTAAAACTTTGGTGGCAGTGGAATGGTGTGAACGAAGAAGGTGTCGTGTGAACGGAGATGGTGGGCGGCCGTCATCGTGTTCATCTTTGCTTCTTCTACATGGTGTTCAAAGAAGGCTACTTTGAACATCTAGAAGGTGAGCTTCTAGATTGTAGGCTGGAAACTTTCAATTCTCTCCCTCCAGCCGAATCCACGAATATTCCAGTTATGTCTCTGCATAACTCCAACTTCTCTCGAGTCACCACCTTTGTTAACATATCCGCAGGATTCTCCTTTGTATGGATCTTCACTAGTCTCAACAGTTGTCGATCAATTACCTCGCTTATCCAATGATAGCAAATATCAATATGTTTTGTACGGGAATGGTACATGAAGTTCTTGCTCAAATCTAGAGCACTCTGACTGTCACAATATACCTTGTACTCCTTTTGCTTGATTCCAAATTCTTGGAGATAACGCTTTAACCACAACATTTCTTTTCCAGCTTCTGCGGCAGCAATATACTCTGCTTCAGTTGTGGATAATGCAATACACTTCTGTAGTCTTGACTGCCATGAAACAGCTCCCCCTGCAAAAGTGTAAATGAATCCTGAAGTAGATTTCCTACTATCAGGATCTCCGGCCATATCCGCATCTGTATAGCCTTCCAAGATTGGATCAGCTCCCCCGTAACAAAGACATAGATTCGTTGTACCCTTAAGATATCTGAGAATCCATTTTACCGCATTCCAATGCTCTTTCCCGGGGTTCGAGAGAAAACGACTCACTGTTCCCACTGCGTGAGCAATATCGGGCCTTGTACACACCATTGCATACATCAAACTTCCAACTGCTGAAGAATATGGTACTGAAGACATCTCCCCGATCTCTTCCTTGGATGAGGGACAAGAACTCTTGCTTAACTTGAAATGGTTAGCTAATGGAATGCTAACAGGTTTGGCATTGTTCATATTGAAACGTGAAAGCACTAGTTCAATATACTTCTCCTGAGATAGCCATAACCTTTTATTCTTCCTGTCTCGAGTTATCTGCATTCCCAAAATCTGTTGAGCCTGTCCTAAGTCTTTCATGTCAAAAGACTTAGAGAGTTCCTTCTTCAGCTGGTTGATCTTCGTTGCGTCTTTCCCTACGATCAAAATATCGTCTACATATAGTAGAAGAGCAACAAAATTTCCTTCATAAAACTTCTGAATGTAGACACACTCATCTGCTGCAGTTTTCTTGTACCCTTGACTCACCATGCACGAGTCAAACTTCTTGTACCACTGCCTAGGTGCCTGCTTTAAACCATATAAACTTTTCTTCAGCTTGCATACGAGGTTATCTCCTGAAACCTCAAAACCTTCCGGCTGCTCCATGTAAATTTCTTCATGTAAATCTCCATGAAGAAAAGCTGTCTTTACATCCATCTGTTCAAGCTCCAAGTACATACTTGCGACCAATCCAAGTATGACTCTAATTGAAGTCATCTTTACTACTGGCGAAAATATCTCGTCAAAATCAATCCCTTTCTTCTGTTGGAATCCTTTGACTACAAGCCGTGCTTTGTATTTTACCACTTTTCCACTACCATCCTTTTTCAGCTTGAACACCCATTTGTTTTTCAGTGCCTTCTTTCCGCTTGAAAGTTCTACGATCTCATAAGTCTGATTTTTCTGCAGAGAATTCATCTCATCCTGCATTGCGAGCAACCATTTTTCTTTATCCTTATGAGTTACTGCTTTATGAAAACTCTCTGGTTCTCCATCTTCAGTAAGTAGAAGGTATTCGGATTCTGGATATCTACTCGATGGAATCCGACCTCGTTCAGATCTACGAACTTCTGGAATATACTGAGGAGATCCACCATCATCTTGACCTTGTGATGGTGCTGGAACGTCTGGCATATGGGGTTGTGGCTCCCCCTGCTCAGCACCGTTATTTTCCTCATTATCTTCTACTTCTGGCATTTCTTCTTGCACTGAAAATTCATTTCTCATGAATGATTTCGTTGTTGCCTCTGGCACCTGAGCAGCAACATTTGTCTTCTGAGATATTGTGGGCTTTTCAATATCTTTTATTGTCTGGCTTTCATGGAACACCACGTCCCTACTTCTGATCACCTTTTTCTCCTTTGGATCCCATAATCTGTATCCAAATTCTTCATCTCCATAGCCTATGAATATGCATGGAGTGGTCCTTGCATCCAGCTTCTGCCTGAGCTCCTTGGATACATGTGCGTACACCAAACATCCAAATACTCTTAAGTGAGAGTATGATGGATCCTTTCCAGACCAAAGTTTCTCGGAACTTCAAAATTCAGTGGTACTGATTGAGATCGGTTGATCAAGTAACATGCGGCTCTGACTGCTTCTCCCCAGAATGGCTTTGGCAGCTTAGCCATACTGAGCATGCTCCGAACACGTTCCATGATTGTTCGGTTCATTCTTTCTGCTATACCATTATGTTGAGGGGTACGTGGAACTGTCTTCTCATGTCGGATGCCATATGATCTGCAATAGGCATCGAACTGCCTGAAAGAGTATTCACCTCCATTGTCGGATCGAAGACACTTTAACTTCTTTCCTGTCTCACGTTCTACCATGACATGGAACTGTTTGAAGTAATCGAAAACCTGGTCCTTCGTCCGTAAGAAATATACCCACACCTTTCGAGAAGTATCATCGATAAACGTCAGAAAGTATCTGTTACCGCCAATTGATTCAACCTCCAAGGGACCGTAAACATCAGAGTGTACCAGACTGAGTAACTCTGATCTTCTCGTTAAAGATGAATTAAACGAGACTCTATGCTGCTTACCAAACAGACAATGATTGCAAGGATCTAGTGCAGCGTCCTTGTCTACATTGATAAGCTTCTTCATTATTAGGGTAGACAACCCTTTCTCACTCATGTGACCGAGTCTCTGGTGCCATAAATTTTGTGAAGCCTCCTTTTCTGCAACATTAATGCTGTCTGTGCAGATCTTCACATGAGTCTTGTACAGTGTGCCACAAATGTGTCCTCGAGCGACTATCATAGCGCCTCTTGACAATTTCCATGTGCCTCTACTGAAATGACTATCATAGCCTTGTTTGTCTAGAGCTACCCCAGAAAGTAAATTCAGCCGAAGATCTGGCACATGGAGGACATCCTTCAAAGTGATTGTGCTCCCGGAACTTGTCTTTATCTTGACATCACCAATTCCGACAATCTCGGCAGAACTGGAATTTCCCATCTTCACAGCTCCAAAGTCACCAGCTTTGTATGTTGTGAAGTATTCCTTGTATGGAGTCACGTGGTAGGAATCTGCAGTATCTACCACCCATTCCGTTTCTTCTCGTGAGACGTGAAGGCATGTCTCATCATGGGTTGAACAATAAGCTACATCACCAATGATAGTAACTAATGTTTCTCCACCCTTGTTCTTCGACCGCGAACTGCTTTGACCTTGTTCCTCTTTCAATCTATAGCAGTTCTTCTTCATATGTCCCTCTAATCCACAATGATGGCATTTATATGTTGGTTTTCTGCCATCAGCTGACCTGCCCCTGCTCTTGCTTCTGCCTCTCAATTTATTTTTGCTACTAATTCGCTGTCTCCCCCGATTCTCTGTGACAAAGGCATGGGTCTGATCTGTGCTCATGTCTTTTCTCCTTGCCTCTTCACTGAATAGGGCATCCTTGACCATTGACATGGTAAGTTTGCCATTCGGGGCTGAGTTGCTGAGTGTTACTACCAGCGTTTTGTAACGACCCTGGAATTTCCAACGTTTATTTATTAATAATTATTATTATTAATACGTGTGATAAAACGAATGTATGTTATTACATTTACATGTTGCCTTGATTGCCCGTACTTGACTTTTAAGTGCCCGAAACGTCTTTGTGACACGCGAAACATACACGAATAATATTTTCAAGTATTATTTACATTCATGATTGATTTTATTAATCATTTTAATTAACTATGTTGATTAGTTAGTTACTTGGGCTTTAATTGGACTTTTATTGGATTACTTGTTAATTACTTACAAACTTGGGCTTTATTTTTGTACATGGACTTTATTAGCCCACCCTACATTACTAATGGACTTATTAGCCCAACACTACTTGTAAGTATCAAGTTAAATGGAAACTAGTTAGTTAACTTGACTTGGAATCTAGTTTGCATGTAATCCCCATGAAACCCCATCTATTAACCACCCTTTTGAACTTTAACATGCTAGTAACCATAAGACTTCTCCCTCCCTCCATGGAGCCTTTTGATGGGAGTTTTGGTTTTCAAATTTCATTACTTACTTCATTCACATTTACTCTTTCATTTTACACACACATTACATGCATACTTTTCTCTCTTTTCTCTCTCATTTTTCTCTAAAGATTGTAAGTATTATGAACAACTTTTCTTGTCTTTTCTTTGTCCCAAAACCAAATTACAAACACCCCATAATCATCATCATCTTTTGTTACTTGTAGTTTGATTACTTGTTGTTGTCAGTTTGTTACATGTAATTGTTAGTTGTTCTTTACTAGTTACAAGATCAAACTTACTAGTTTAATTCTTCATAATATCTTGTATTTATCAAGAACACAAGAACATAAACTTACTAGTTTATGATTCTACTTTTATTGTTTCAAAGATTGCAAGTTCATGTGTTGATTAAACTCATACTTGAAGTTCATGAAGTAAACTTTAAAGTTTACTTTCTAAAGATCAAACTTTGGTTTGAATCTTTAAAGTATGAACAACCATGAACCTTTTACTTGTTTATTTAGTTTTACTTGCACTTTAATTTTATGATTTTGGTTGTTGTTGGTCAAGTACTACAAGTTAGTCTTGATCTCATATCTCTTGGAACTTAAAGTTAACTTAAAAGTTCAAGAACATGTAAATAAGTTTTCTTTAAATATAACTTTGTATACTTATGCTTGATCTAGACTTTTGAGTCTTGGATCTTCAAGATCAAACTAAGAACGATGTTCTACAACTTAAGATCTTGATTTTATAAGTTCATTTTCAAGTTTGTAACTTATTATTAGTTTTAAAGTTCATGTATGTGTTAGATCTAAGACTTTGATGTAACTTTGGTTCATCAAACTTCATACAACTCTTAAGTGAGTTGTGCTTCATGTCTTAGACTTACACTTGGGTTATGATGGTCAAACCATGGTAAAGATGATGTAAACACATCAATGAGTTGTACACTTGAAGCTATAGGCATCAAGGATGAGAACCATGATGAACATCAAGTACCAAACTCACCGGAACCCATTTTTATTCTGCTTACTGTTCTCTACCTACTGTTTTGCTGTTTCTGTAACAGACCAGTAGACCTGGGCTGTTGTAATTATGATTTTCAAATATCTCTTTTCGATTAGATAACTTTTCATATAAGACTCGTCTTCATCCGAGTTACGGTTTGGGATTTATGGCCCTCCGATCGTCACTATGTCCTTATAACGTTGTGCAGAAATTTCTGACCTACTCGCACTAAAACCGTCACCACGGTTAAATGAAGATGAGTTTGCTTCTGTAAATTTTACCACACTTAAAGGACTCATAGACGGAGCCATGGCCACTGGTCTCACCTCTGTTCAGTTTGTGTAGAGACCGTGGTGACTGACCGAATTAAGCCCTTGTTTTAAACTACTTTCGTAAACGAAACTTACTTTACGCCTTTTGTTTGATGATGATTGATGATGACCCTTAAGACCTTATTTACATACATTTAAACCTATTAAGACGATTTACTGACTTAGTACTATTTGCCTTAGGTTGAGGACCTTCGGACCGATTACTTGCACACCTTTTCCGAACCGACTTTACGACTACATTATCATTGTGAGTTATAGCATTCCCTTTTTACTTTAACTTATTTTGGGAACTGAGAATACATGCAGATTTTATGTTTTACATACTAGGAACGAGTACTTAAACTTATATATGTGTGGGTTATACAACGGCATAAACATTCCCTTTAGCTCGGTAACGCTTAATCATTGGTTTTTGAACCGTGAACGCGAATCTTAGATATGGATCCATAGGGTTTGACATCCCCACTCGGGCTAGTAGCGTTAGCATTTAATGAGTGTTTAATACTTCGTATACATACGCACTTTCCAAGTGTACTTTCAAGGGGTATAAACGTTAAGTTAGTTACCAAGTGCCCACGGTTAACATATACTTTATCATACTGTTTTGAAACGCTCTTTGTAGCACTGAAATCTCGTGGCCTACTGATAATGCTAAAAACGAACATATATTTTATAGCATTATTCCTCAAGAAAGACAAGCTTTTAGTTGCAATTGTTCTATTTACAAGTGATATTCGTTTGTATAATAAAAGGTGAAGACAAAAGACAGATTCGACGAATTTTAGACGCAAACGACCAAAAAGCTCAAAAGTACAAAAGACAATCAAAAAGGTTCCAATTATTGATAAGAAACGTCTCGAAATTACAAAAGTACAAGATTCAAAACGCAAAGTACAAGATATTAAATTGTACGCGAGAACGTTCGAAAATCCGGAACCGGGACCAGAGTCAACTCTTAACGCTCGACGCAACGGACTAAAAATTACAAGTCTACTATGCACAAGAATATAATATAATATATAAATAATTATATTAATTATTTATATTTTATATTTATATATAAAAACCGTCGGCAGAGAAACTCCAAGGGTGTGAGCTGTAAATACATTCTCCGCGACTCGCGGAGTTTGAAGAGGATTTTGCCGCGAGTCGCGGAGCCCCAAATTTCAACTCTGGCTATAAAGCAAACCGAATTCTGATCATTTTTCATATTCTATTTCTCTCATCTCTCTATCTATACGATATATATATATATATATATATATATATATATATATATATATATATATATATATATATATATATATATATATATATATATATATATATATATATATATATATATATATATATAATTTATATTTTAATTTTAATTTTAATTATAATTCTAATAATAAGGGTATGTTAGCGAATGTTGTAAGGGTGTAAGTCGAAATTCTGTCCGTGTAACGCTACGCTATTTTTAATCATTGTAAGTTATGTTCAACCTTTTTATATTAATGTCTCGTAGCTAAGTTATTATTATGCTTATTTAAAACGAAGTAATCATGATGTTGGGCTAATTACTAAAATTGGGTAATTGGGCTTTGTACCATAATTGGGGTTTGGACAAAAGAACGACACTTGTGGAAATTAGACTATGGGCTATTAATGGGCTTTATATTTGTTTAACTAAATGATAGTTTGTTAATGTTAATATAAAGATTTACAATTGGGCGTCCCTATAAATTACCATATACACTCGATCGGACACGATGGGCGGGGTATTTATATGTACGAATAATCGTTCATTTAACCGGACACGGGAATGGATTAATAGCCACTAGAATAATTAAAACAGGGGTGAAATTACATTCAAGGGTAATTGGTGTAATTGTTAACAAAGTAGTAAAACCTTGGTTTACACGCAGTCGATAACCTGGTGTATTCATTAAACAAAGTATTAAAACCTTGTTACAATTCGAATCCCCAATTAGTTGGAATATTTAACTTCGGGTATAATAATAATTTGACAAGGACACTTGCAATTTATATTTATGACTGATGGACTGTTATGGACAAAAACCAGACGGACATATTAAATAATCCAGGACAAAGGACAATTAACCCATGGGCATAAAACTAAAATCAACACGTCAAACATCATGATTACGGAAGTTTAAATAAGCATAATTCTTTTATTTCATATTTAATTTCCTTTATTTTATATTTAATTGCACTTCTAATTATCGCACTTTTATTTATTGTTGTTTAATCGCACTTTTAATTATCGTACTTTTTAATTATCGCAAGTTGTAACAACCCAAACCAAACCACGACAATTCCCGTTAAATTTCACAACATAAAAAAAAAAAATCTGGTGCAGTTCATTTGCGCGGCGCGCCAGGTGGGTGCGCGGCGCGCCAAACCACCTGGACAGCCCGCTGTCCCCGGAAGTCAATTTAACGAAAATGTTTGACTAGTTCCCGACATTTTTAGCCAAAACGCTTTTAACCATAAATTCATATATATAAAACTAGCACATAACTAAGGTATGAACGAGTTTTACAAAGCGGGGCCCACATCGACCCAAATTACCACTTAAGTGCCAAATACACGTTTTTGACCATAAGACTTTTAATACACAATAAAGCCGAGCATGGCGATTGGGGATACGCTACCCAATCCTAAACAATCCAAAAGCAAGTCACTAAAGCAACTACGCAAGTCTTCGAGTCCTCGCGCTTACCCGAGCCACCAATCCACATGCGATCTATAAAAAGAGCCAACAACGAGAGGGTAAGCTAATGCTTAGTGAATGATAATATACTACATACATATATATGTATAAAATGAATACGCCACACAAACAAATACCGCATACCGAAGCATCCAAGTATAAAGCATCTACACTAAGCATACCGTACGATCTAAGCAACGAGCTAACGATACAACACAAATATGAGTCCACCAACGACAAAGTGAACATCGCCAAATAGCTACACCCGGAGGGTTAGCTACAACACAACAATACATTAATATAGCAATAATATAAACGAGCAAGGTTAACACCTTAACCCATTACCGAGAACCCAAAAATACCACAATGAAGATTGGCCGAACTACACGAGCCTTAGTGATCCGAAACCACACGAGATTACTATCTTTACAACATCGAGGTTGGCCGAACCACACGAGCCTTAGTAATCCAAAACCACACGAGATTACTACCTCAACAAGATGACCGAACTACACGAGTCACCATGAATCCGAACTACACGAGATTCATCCGATAAGATGACCGAAACTACACGCGTCATCGTGAATTCGAAACCACACGCGATTCACTTCTCCAACTCAAACCCACGGTCACGGGATTATAAAATCCACCACATCGGGGCCACAACATCCAAATCACAATCATGTGTGATAATGTACACACGAACGTGTACTTCGCCAAAGATGGTCAACCAAAACGCACAACCGTGCCAATTGGACTTATACAAAAGTCCATCAAGTCCACCTACATGTGAAGTGAGCTCTATAGCCGAGAATCACTTCACCCGACCCGCACCCATCCTACACATACATATGTACATAGGATAATATCACTCACCTTGAAGTCTTGAAGAAAGCTTCCAAGTAATCCGCAACTCGCCAATGGAAAATACCTATTCCATTATCACAATTACAACAATACAATTAGGATGGATTTACAAACCAACCCAATTCGACACTTAGTGCAATTTCGACCCAATTGCACTTCCAAGCACAAACCGTGCCCGAACTAACCAATAGTCACTAACACAAGTGAGAATGGTCCTAATAAGCCAATTAAACCCGAACTCAAGTGTCAAACACGTGTCATACCCATTTAGACACTTAAACCCTAATTTTGACCCATAAAGGTCAAAATCTCATTCTCTACAAGTTTGACACCAAAACACAATTAGTCAACCAAATTACCCTAAATGGGTTCCAATACTTCCATAATCACTAGTCCAAGTGATTAAACTCATAACCAAAGCCTAATCAAGGCCAAACCGCCAACCAACCCAAAACCCGCCAAGTGACAAGAATAACTAGTCACCATAAACCCATTTCATCACCTAAGTGGGTTACACAACAAATTAACTCAAAACCCTAAATTGAATATCAAATTAAACAAATGAAATTCGGAGTTTGAGCTTACCAATACCACCACAACGTAGCTAGGAACGAGGAGAACAACTTTAAAAACCGAGACTTTGAACGATTTGAGCTCCTTCCTCACCAAAACCTCCAATCTCTCTCTAAACTCTTACTCTCTCTCTAAAAATGGGTGAAGATGATGAGTGGATGTGAATGAGATCCAAAACTGATCCAAAGTAGCTAATATGCCTCACAAATCCGGCCTCAAGTGAAATTACCCATTTACCCTTCATTTAAAACACTTAAAAGAAAAGGGGTCTGTCAGCAGCAAACGGCGCGGCGCGCCCCAACCCCGCGCGGCGCGCGACATAGCTGAACCAGATTCCTTTGCATCTTAATTCCATATAATTAATCCACGAAGCCCATTCTCGAATGTCTTAATACACAAGCAAGCAAGATAATTATTCGAGTCTTACACAAGTTTATCGCACTTTTATTATTCGCAATTTCATTATCGTTATTTACTTTAAGTTTTAATTTAAGTCTTTTATTTATTTTATATTTTACATTAGGTTTTAACTGCGACTAAAATCTTAAAATCGACAAACCGGTCATTAAACGGTAAAAACCCCCCTTTATAATAATAACATTACTTATATATATATTTGTATTTTTAATAAAAGTAAACTAATATAGCGTTGAGCTTTGTTTAAAGATTTCCCTGTGGAACGAACCGGACTTACTAAAAACTACACTACTGTACGATTAGGTACACTGCCTATAAGTGTTGTAGCAAGGTTTAAGTATATCCATTCTATAAATAAATAAATATCTTGTGTAAAATTGTATCGTATTTAATAGTATTTCCTGCTAAAATTAATAACTATTTTATATACACCTCGCATAACATCAAGTATTTTTGGCGCCGCTGCCGGGGAACTATCTTAAAAGCCGGAAGCGCAACGCTAATATAAAAAACAAAAAAAAGATTTTTAGTTACTTTTATTAAAAGTCGTTTTTGTAAAAATACGTTTTAATTATTCAAAAATATAAAAAGAAAAACAAAAATATAAGTATTTTTAAGATTTTGTTAAATATTTAAGTTTTATAAGTTTCTTTATTTTTAGTTTAGTTTATAAAAATATAAGTTTTATTTTAAAATCTTTTATTTATTTAAAAACAGAAAACAGAAAATAAAAAAAAAATAAAAATAGAAAAACGCGTAAAAATTCAAACCTGTCAGCTGAATTCTGGAACCCCGCGACTCGCGAGGTTTGATGCAATAAATGACGCGACTCGCGGAGCCTTTCTGACAGGCGACAAAAAACCCTAATCCTGCATTAATTACGGGTTATTATTAATTATTATTATTATTAAACCCTAATTATGTATTATTATTATTATTAGTTTTATTTTTACTTTTACTTTTTATTTAATTTATGTATTTAGTATTAATTAGTTTTATTAAATTATAAAATTAGTAGTTTCATTAAAAAAATAATATAAAAATAATATTTTTATAAAAATTGTACTTTTTACAACTTTTTGTATATTTTTATATTTTGTCCCTTTTTAATCGTTGTAGCGTAATATTTGTATTTTTAGCTCATATTTAATTTTAAACTTAGTTTTTGCTATAGTTATTTTTACTCCTAGATTTTTAGGCTTTGCCGTAGAATTCCTTAAGTGCTTTTTCTTTAGACTAAGATTTAGGTGCTTTAGAATTTTGCGACGCCTTTTTAAGTTTTAGTTTCTTTTTAAGTTATTTCCATTTGGGATTTAGTTTTTCCTTGTAAGCTTTAATATTTTTAGACCTTTTACTATGTATAAATTATCATTCCAATTAGTAATTTCAATTTTCGATTATAATTTTAAGTTAGTTGTAGTAATAAGGTTAGGTTAGTCAAGTATTTTTAAGTTTTTATAAGTTTCTTTTATTTTTCCGTCACCTTTTATTTTTCAACCAATTTTTTTCTTTTTCTACCTTTTGCGACGAACTCTTTTTCTTTCTTATTTCTCGCCATTCTAGTTTTTAGGACTTAGAATTTTTTTCTACTTCTTACCTAAATTTCTTAAAATTACGAAAATTTATTTTAAGTGGTTAAATTAATAGACATCAAAATTTTCTGGTTCGTAGTAATAGTTGGATTTGTACGTGGACCGGGTTATTGGAGCCAAACAGTCCTCAATTATATTGAGACCAAACGAATCCTGCCCCTCTGCTGCATCTTTTGGCTATTCGAAACGTGGGCAAAATCAGAAAAGTCTATTAATTGGATAACTTATTATAATTTTTCTTTCCTTTTAAAAACTAATAGGATATTCAGTGAATGCACCGAGCAAGACGTTCATCACCTTTTGTACGTTCACCACCTGTAACTAGATCAAGACATTTAGCAAATATAACCGCCGTTGATTTTTCTTTAGAATCGTCATCTAGTCGACCAAGTACTTCAGTTCAAATTTCCGATAATCCATTTTTTGAACCCAACCTCACAATTGAGAATCCAGAGAATATTCAGGAACGGTTCGTAGATCCTGAACCACTAAATTTTCCTCCGGAACCACAAATCATTCAAACAGAGATTGTTGAGGAACGAACCATTAAATCAGAATCATCTAGTGATACCGATTCAACAAATTCAATTATGGAGAATCTGGAACCTTTAAGTATGGAAGACCGAATGAGAGCTAAACGCACTGGCCAAGGTCACGCAATTACTCATCCAGACATTAATGCGCCAGATTATGAAATCAAAGGACAAATTCTACACATGGTGACTAATCAATGCCAATTTAGTGGTGCGCCGAAGGAAGATCCAAATGAACATCTACGTACCTTTAATAGGATCTGCACACTATTTAAAATCCGAGAAGTGGAGGATGAACAGATATATCTCATGTTATTTCCCTGGACTTTAAAGGGAGAAGCCAAAGATTGGTTGGAATCGTTACCTGAAGGGGCGATCGATACATGGGACGTTTTAATTGACAAATTTCTTAAACAATTCTTTCCTGCATCTAAAGCCGTAAGACTTCAAGCAGAAATTGTTACGTTCACACAGAAACCAAATGAAACTCTATATGAGGCGTGGACAAGATATGGAAAGTTATTAAGAGGATGTCCGCAACATGGTTTAGACACCTGTCAAATAGTACAAATATTCTACCAAGGATGCGACATCACTACAAGAAAAGACATAGATATAGCAGCTGGTGGTTCTATTATGAAGAAAATCGAAACTGATGCTTACAAAATTATTGATAATACCGCTTCCCACTCACATGAGTGGCACCAAGAAAAAGATATCATTAGATCATCTAAAGCAGCTAGAGCCGATTCTAGTCATGACTTAGATTCCATTTCCGCAAAGATAGATGCTGTGGAGAGACGAATGGAAAAGATGACTAAGGATATTCACTCAATACGAATTAGTTGTGAGCAGTGTGGAGGACCACATTTGACAAAAGATTGTCTCAGTATTGAATTAACAATGGAACAAAGAGAGAATATTTCATACATAAACCAAAGGCCTGGAAATAATTATCAGAATAATTATCAACCGCCAAGACCGATTTACAATCAAAACCAGAATTATAACCGAAATATTCCATACAACAACCAACAAGGTCCTAGCAATCAACAAGTATCCAATAATACTTACAATCAGCAAAGACTGAATTTTCAAAACAAACCACCACAACAAACCGATGATAAAAAGCCGAATTTAGAAGATATGATGACGAAGCTAGTTGAAACTCAAACGCAGTTTTTCACATCTCAAAAACAAACCAATGAACAAAATGCTCAAGCATTTAGAAATCAACAAGCTTCTATTCAAAATCTGGAACAAGAAGTGAGTAACCTAGCAAGGTTAATAGGTGAAAGAAAACCGGGAAGTCTACCTAGTGATACAAATGCTAACCCCCGGAATGAAACAGCTAAAGCTATTACCACAAGAAGTGGTACAACACTTAAACCACCTGAAATACCTGTAACTTCTGATGAAGCCATTCCTACTCCACAAGAACCACAACCTGATCAAGATAAGGAAAAAGAACCGGTAGTTGAAAAGGTTAATGAAGATAACACAGTTAAGGATAAACCTTATGTTAAACCATACCAACCACCACTTCCTTACCCGAGTAAAATGAGAAAAGAAAGACTTGAAGCCGAGCAATCCAAATTTTTGGATATGTTTAAACAAATAAATATAAATCTTCCTTTCATTGATGTAATTTCAGGAATGCCAAGGTATGCTAAATTCTTGAAAGATCTAATCACGAATAGAAAGAAAATGGAAGAACTCTCGGCTGTCACTATGAATGCTAATTGTTCAGCAGTGCTGTTGAATAAGATACCAGAAAAATTATCTGATCCAGGAAGTTTCACAATTCCATGTTTTCTGGGTAGTCTTAGTTCAATAGAAGCATTGGCAGACTTAGGTGCTAGTATAAATCTAATGCCGTATTCACTATACGCTAAACTAGACCTTGGAGAATTGAAACCAACCAGAATAAGCATACAACTAGCCGATAGATCAATAAAATATCCTAGAGGGATAATGGAGAACATGCTAGTTAAAGTTGGTACTTTAGTATTTCCAGTAGATTTTGTTGTTTTGGACATGGAAGAAGATTCTCAAGTTCCTCTCATATTAGGAAGACCATTCTTAAACACGGCTAAAGCAATGATAGACGTGTTCGGTAAGAAACTGACCCTAAGTATAGAGGATGAGAGTGTTACCTTTTCAGTTGATAGAGCAATGCAACAACCACAATCTGCAGATGATACATGTTATTATATTCAAACTATAGATGCACATGCAGAATTATTAGAAGAATTTCCAGAATTACAAGGAACAGGAGAATGTTCTTTAGGAGAAGGTAATGAACCAATTGATGAAGCTGAAATGTTAGCTACACTTATAGCTAATGGATATGAACCAACAACAGAAGAAATTCAAATGCTAAAAGAAGAAGACAGATATCGATATAAATCATCGATAGAAGAACCTCCGAAATTAGAGTTAAAGCCACTTCCAAACCATTTGGAATACGCTTATTTACATGGTGAATCTGAATTACCTGTAATAATATCGTCTTCTCTTACTGAAAATGAGAAATCACAACTCATTTCTGTGTTGAAAGCTCATAAACCAGCCATTGCATGGAAGATTCATGATATTAAAGGAATAAGTCCTTCGTATTGCACACATAAAATCCTTATGGAAGAAGGTCATAAAACGTATGTGCAACGCCAACGAAGACTAAATCCTAATATGCAAGATGTAGTTAAGAAAGAGATTATTAAACTGCTAGATGCAGGTTTGATATATCCAATCTCTGATAGTCCATGGGTAAGCCCAGTTCAATGCGTACCTAAGAAGGGTGGCATGACTGTCATTACAAATGAGAAAAATGAGCTTATTCCTACTAGGACTGTAACAGGATGGCGTGTATGTATTGATTATAGAAAATTAAATGACGCCACCAGAAAAGATCACTTTCCCTTACCTTTCATAGATCAAATGTTGGAAAGATTAGCCGGAAATAGTTACTATTGTTTTCTAGATGGATTTTCCGGATATTTTCAAATTCCAATAGCACCCGAAGACCAAGAGAAAACCACATTCACGTGCCCTTATAGTACTTTTGCTTACAAACGCATGCCATTTGGACTTTGTAACGCCCCTGCAACCTTTCAAAGGTGTATGATGGCGATTTTTTACGACATGATAGAAGAATGCATGAAAGTATTCATGGATGACTTTTCAGTCTTCGGTGATACATTTAAATCATGTCTAGTTAATCTGGAACGAATGCTAATTAGATTTGAAAAATCAAATCTAGTACTTAATTGGGAGAAATGCCATTTCATGGTTAAAGAAGGCATCGTTCTTGGACATAAAATTTCAAAAGAAGGAATTGAAGTGGATAGAGCTAAAGTAGATGTAATTGCTAAACTTCCACATCCCACCAATGTTAGAGGAGTTAGGAGTTTTCTAGGGCATGCCGGTTTTTACCGACGTTTCATAAAAGATTTTTCTAAAATTGCCACTCCTATGAATAAATTCCTAGAAAAGGATGCTCCATTCATCTTTTCAGATGAATGTATCAAATCTTTTAATATTCTTAAAGAGAAACTCACTAATGCACCGATCATGATAACACCAAATTGGAATCTACCATTTGAACTAATGTGCGATGCAAGTGATTTTGCAATGGGAGCCGTTTTAGGACAAAGGATTGAAAAACGATTTCAACCTATATATTATGCTAGTAAGACATTACAAGGAGCACAAACGAACTATACAACTACTGAAAAAGAACTCCTTGCTATTGTCTTTGCTTTTGACAAATTCCGAGCATATCTCGTTCTAGCAAAAACGGTGGTCTATACCGACCATTCTGCTCTTAGATACCTATTTTCAAAACAAGATGCTAAACCAAGATTAATCCGTTGGATCTTACTCTTACAAGAGTTTGATATTGAAATCCGAGATAAAAGAGGAGCAGAAAATCTCGCCGCTGATCATCTTTCTCGTCTTGAAAATCCAGAATTAGAAGTTCTAAATGAATCAGCCATACAAGACAACTTTCCTGATGAATATCTATTGAAGATAGATTATAAAGAAATCCCATGGTTTGCAGACTATGCAAACTACTTAGTTTGTGGATTCCTTGAAAAAGGATTATCGTACCAAAGACGAAAGAAATTCTTCAGTGATATAAAACACTATTTCTGGGAAGATCCACATCTGTTTAAAAGTTGTCCTGATGGAATAATACGCCGATGTGTATTTGGAGATGAAGCTAGTAAAATTTTAAACCATTGTCACACAGGACCAACAGGAGGGCATTATGGGCCTCAACTAACAGCAAGAAAAGTTTATGAAGCTGGATTCTATTGACCTACAATTTACAAAGACGCACACCTTCTTTGCAAATCCTGTGATGCATGTCAAAGGGCCGGAAAAATAAGTCAACGTGATGAAATGCCACAAAATGTCATCCAAGTATGTGAAGTATTTGACATTTGGGGTATTGACTTTATGGGTCCATTTCCAAAATCTCATAATAATCTATATATACTCGTAGCCATTGATTATGTATCTAAATGGGCGGAAGCACAAGCTCTCCCAACTAACGATGCACGAGTTGTAGTCAACTTTTTAAAACGTCTTTTTGCAAGGTTTGGAACACCGAAAGCTTTAATAAGTGATCGGGGTACTCATTTCTGTAATAATCAACTTGAGAAAGTTCTTAAAAGATATGGAGTAACTCATAAAATCTCCACCGCATATCATCCACAAACAAGTGGACAAGTTGAAAATACCAACCGAGCTTTAAAACGTATTCTAGAGAAAACCGTAGGATCAAATCCAAAGGAATGGTCCATTAAATTGGAGGATGCACTTTGGGCTTTTAGAACAGCCTACAAAACTCCAATTGGAACCACACCTTTTAGACTTGTTTATGGAAAAGCATGTCATCTTCCAGTAGAAATTGAACACAAAGCATTTTGGGCTTTGAAGACATGTAATCTTGATTTATATGAAGCCGGACGTCTACGATTAAGTCAACTAAATGAATTAGAAGAATTAAGACATGAAGCATACGAAAATTCGTTAATCTATAAAGAAAGAACGAAGAAATGGCATGATAAAAAAATTAGAAGTTCAAAAGAATTTAAAGAAGGAGACAGAGTTCTTCTTTTCAATTCACGATTCAAGCTATTTCCTGGAAAATTGAAATCAAGATGGTCTGGACCATTCATAGTCAAAAGAGTTTTCCCATACGGAACGATAGAATTAATAAATTCAAATGGAATTGAATTTAAAGTTAATGGTCACAGAGTTAAACATTACATACATGGTCCGATGGAAGTCGACAACGAAGTTAATCACAATTTCGATACCACAGCTAACTAAGTGTGGGGAGAATCAAGTCTTTAAAGGATAATATGTATTTCTGTTAGAGTTAGATTGTCTGTTTTCGTGTAGTTCTCGAAAATGAAACCCGAATGGTCTTTCCCTAGCAGACCCTAAAGAACTAGTCTTCTCCCCCCATTCTGAATTTTTTTTTTTTTTTAGGTTTTTACAAAATGAAGACTGCCTGTGAACTAAACCATGGTCTAATGCTACACGCTTTGATCACTAAAAGAAATAATGACATACTACCGAGTGAAATAGTATCAGTAATCAGAGAAAGAATGGACGGAGTTAGAAAAGAATCCAGATGCGAAGATAATAAGTTACAATTTGGTAAAGGAAAATCAAAATCCGCAGCGAAAAGAAGAGCACGACACCTAGAAAGATGTCACAAATGCGGAAAATGGTCACATGGAGGTAAATGTTCAAATAATCAAACCTATTCAAATACCGAATTTGTTACTTTATGCAGAGACGGACCGTTCATATGTTTAGAAGAAAAGACACTGAATGCTCGAGGTTACGCCTATGTAGCCATGAAAAACCAATTAAACCGACTATCTTATGAATGGGATAGATCATATAACTAAGAAATCTATTTCACAGGTATGTCTGTACAGTTTTTATTTTTATTTTTAACCTTTTGATAATAAACGCTAATTTGTTCGCTAAAAAGTATTAAATTGGTATTGAATAAAATTAGGTTTGGCGACCGAAATTATTGATATCATTCAAAAATTTATTACATCACTGCGAAATTTAACGTTTATTCTTAAGGTATAAATATCTTTAAACAATCAACCCAAAATATTTCAAAAATTCGTCATGAGTTAAATTAGGTCTTGGAACCGAAATTACTTTACCGAAAAGAGGGGCGCATATTTTTGATAATATTTGATTGATTAAAGTGGGATAAAAAGACAAAAAGATTTTTAATTTTATTTTTACCATGTTTTTAAAATTAATATTTAAATCTTAAATTAATATTGTAAACTTTGTAAAAACAATATATTTAAAATATTTAAAAAATTAATATAAATTTTTAATTTTATGAATTTTTAAATTAAGTTTGGTGTGAATTTTTAATTTTTAAAATATTAATTTTTAATTTTATGCATTTCAAATTTTAAGTTTGGTGTGAATTTTTAATAATAATTTTGAATTTTATATTTAAGTTGTGTGAATTTAAAAACAAAAATTTACTTTATCTCATTAAGTTAAGAATATGATTTTTAAAATTCGTCGTAAGTTGAAGACTAGGTCTTTGAACCGAAATTGCTTTACCCGAGGGAGGGACGAGAACTTTTATTATCATTATTTTTAATCTTATTGAATTAGAGTATGCCAAAAACATTAAAAAAACCCAAAAATCTTAGCTTTTAAAACAATCGCTACAAAAAGACAAATTTTAAAATTTTGTCGAAGGACGGACTAGGACATCGATCCGAAACGACCTCGTCCTAAATAACAAGGGAAACAAAATTTTAAAATTAAATACTTAATTGTTTTATAAGTTAAAGATTATAAAAAAAAAAAAAAAAAAAAAAGAGCAAACTCCGCGACTCGCGGAGTTTGAAAGGGAAATCTCCGCGACTCGCGAAGGGACCAAAACCCAGAAAAAAAAAATAAAACGTAAAAACAGATCAGTTTACTCCCCACAAAAAAAACTGCGCAAAAACACGAAAAAAACCCCCAAAATCCCAATTTTTAACCGTTAATCACCAAATTTTTTGCTAAAATCATGTTGAGAAGGATGCTATCTAAGAATTACTCAAGAAAAACGGTAAATTTCTACACCTAAACACCATTTAATTCGAAATTTGGTGTTCTTGAGCTATTTTTTTCCCAATTTGATTTTGATGCTTTTTATTGTAATTAGGCTTAAATTGTTTATGTATTATGCTTGTATAACCTAGATTGATGCTGTTTAACATGATTAGAAGCCTTAAACTTCAAATTTTGAATAATCTAGGGTTTGTGTTCTTGAGCAAATTTGGGGCTTTTTGATATAAACAGGTTATGGCCGATTTTTGTCATGAATTATTGCTAAATTGAGTAGTGTAACATGTTTAGGTAGTTAAATGATCCAAACTTTGAACCTAAACATGATTTTGAGAATTAAAGTGGACTTTTTCAAGTCTAAAATTCATGAATTTGATTTTTGAAAGATAATGCCATTTGAGACTTGTTTAATTGCTAGTAATGATTATTTTGACATGTTATTTGAGTTGAATGCTTATGAACTTGGCGAACATTTTCGTATATGCTTATTTGAAAAAGTGTAGATTTGATGAAAATATGAAAATGAGCTTAAGTTTGATATAAATTGATAATGTCATTGTAATTATTTTGATTGATGATTTTGCTGACAATAATGCATATTTGGATGCACAAAATTTGTGTTTGATGTGTTTTGCAGAATGAAAGGGGTGAATCTTCATCCCAAGCCCGCAATGCTCCTGCTGAGAATTTGGAACAACAGGAGGTGGATAACTACTACAAGCAGGATGTACCTCATCCAGTCATGACTTTTTCCGATATGCACTTGGAAGAGTTGCACCCGAACCTGAGATTTGACAGACTTTGGATAGATTATCCAAAATATCAACGGGGTTTGCATACTCTTCATTCCAAGGTTGTTGAGGTACCGAGGGTCATAGAATGGGGACCCTTAGAAGCTGTAGAATTGGCCGGGCCAATTAGGGAATTACTTGTACAGAGGTATGGTAATTCTTCTTTTAATGACTGGATATGTTTATTCACCATACGTAGACCTGTATATAAAGTATGGTGTGAAGAATTGTTATGTAGTATAGAGTTGAATGATCGGGTAGCTAGTTTAACCGATCGTTCTTTTATTAGATTTTTGTTAGGCGGTTCGATGCGCCACATGTCTTTACTGGACATGGCTCAGGCTTTACGTATATATACGCCTGAGGAGTTAGCGTCTGCCGATTGTAGAGGATTGATACTAAACGGTAGAAAGATAGATGAGAATTTTGATACACACGGTGTGTGGAGTCAAATGACAAGCCATCACCGTTTCAAAGGGGGAAATTACTCTTATTTGGATATAGATAGAGCCGAATTAAGAGTGATACATAGGTTTTTAGCTAATTCGATTACACAAAGGGGTACGAACAAAGAAAAAGTAAATGAACAGGATTTGTTTTACCATATGTGTATTCGAGACCCACAAAGCGCTGTAAGTATACCATATTGTGTGGGTTATTATTTATCAGCTATGGTTCGGGGGATGCGACCACATAGCATAATAGGAGGTGGTATTTTTATTACTTTGATTGGTGAATATCTCGGTGTGGATATAAGTCGGGGGGGATTATTACTAGAAGAGCCGGAACCCCGCGATACTATAGGTTTAAATGTATACCATGGTGCGAAAGTTTTGAAGAGGCGAAATAACGCCGCAGTACGATACCATGGTAGACATCCACAGGTGGAGAGAAACCAGCAGCAAGGTAATGTAGGAGGGGGGAATGAGATGCAAGAAATGCATAGGTTTATAGCTTCTCAGGAATACGAAAATGCTAGACAGAGAGCATTTGAAGATTGGCAAGTTCATCAGAACCAGATCATAGCTCATTGCCAACATATAGGTAGAAACTATATTCCTACACCGAAACCCATCTTCCCTCCTTGGTCGATAGAGATGCAGCCACCATATCCTACGTATGACCCTGCCGAAGCATTCTATAGCACTTATGGTTATGCCTGGAACCCCTATTGGTACCAATATCATCCTTAGTTTACTTATTATTTTTTTTTTATTTTGTAATTTGTAATTATTGATACGTTTAATACTTTTGTTAATATTGTAATCATTTTTATAATTATCTAACTTTTATTCTTAGATTTTAATAATTTTTGAATGTGGGGTAATATACCAAACTTCAAAAATATGTATATATGTTTGAAGTTTATCTTATGTACACAACAGGGTAAAACAACGCATTTTCAAAGACTGGCATTAAGTTCAGCAAAAGCAACTAATTTTGACGATAAGATGCAAAATATATGTGAAATAACAACAAGACGGAATGAACAAATGATGTGCACGATTTGTCATTCAGCAAACAAACGCCAATATATTTGGAAACTTTGGTAAAATTTAATCATTTTCACACAAATCACCCTCAATAATTTAAATTGTTACTGATTTCTTGCAAATGAGGGCATTGCAAGATCTTAAGTGTGGGAAGGGGTTAAATTCTTTCGGATTTTAAAATTTTTTACTTTATACACTTGGTTACCATTAAAAATACTAGTAAAGCAGTAGTTGTATTAGAATCTAGTGCTCTCTGATAAAAAAGAACAGCCCTAGTCTTATATACTGACTACCCAATTCTAGTAAATTTTTTCAATTAAATGAATTCAAATCATGTTTATACATATTTATGAACGATAAAACTAGGTTTTAACACCGAAATTATTGTTATCTCAGAAAGAACATAAATTAAGAAACAAACTAAAATGTCAAAATTCATTTAAAATGGAATAGAGGACGATAAAAAGAAAAATAAAAAGCCAAGTGTGGGAAAATTTACCAAGTTATTTTAAACATATGTCACATATATCTGTAACAAATAACTGAAAATACTTTTACTTTGGACTAAACTAAACTGTTTTACCCGATGAAAGAAAAGAAGAGATGGATCTACACGATGAATCAATTCCATCATTAAAAGGAAGTAAAGTCTTCCGAAAAAGAAACGCGCTTCTTGATTTAGGTCATGAAGTTGTCGTCCAGACCAGCTGTAGGTTGACGAAAAATCTAGAAAAGTCATCACTAAAATCAGCAGGAAATCCACGGACCTCAGCATTAAACAGGGTCGCCAAGTGGTCAGATTTATCATAACCATGAGAAGGATTTATCTCGTACAATGGGGAGGCACCGTGCAAATTAGCTTGATAAGACTAATGAATCAGATCCCCAGAAAAGGATAATCTCCTTAAAGATTAAAAATCAGCTTTTAAGACTGATAATACTCAATCCTAGAGATTGACCTTAAAGATTGAGAATTTAAACTCATGGAATTCGATGATATCTAAACTCGAGCATGAACGAGAAAATATTTTGATCAAAAATACAAACCGAATTGTTTTCTGAAAAACCATTTTCAATGCGTTCATTACCATTGAACGTAAAATCCTAAGAAATTCACCTGGAATTCATTAGGTCACCTGAACCAAATCGGGTGTCAACCGTAAGAACGGTGGTTGCATAGTGGTCAAAGACAGGACCTTGTGCCAGACCGGAAAAATTATAAGGGTGAGCTTTACTATTGCTCCTACCAAGGATAGTAATTGCGTCCGATACGTTATAGACCATAATTAAAAGCATGTCACGGGACATTGCCTTAACAGTTGCTTGTTCAACGCTTTCCTTTACAACCGGACGGTAGTTTACCGAAAGGTAATATACGGGACAAGTAAACTGGACGTGTTGCTTTCCAAATACAAGGTTAGCAAGTGGGTGACACAAAACCGCAAGTTTTGAGCTAAAATTTTCAAATCTGAAACCCACCAAACCCACAAAAATATTTTGCAAACACCGGTAAAGGGTTATCCCGGAAAACTTATCTAGGGTAAAAACTAGATTTAATTTTCAAAAGATCAAATGTTTTCATAAAGATCCAATTTCCTTAATGGATCTAAATTTTTATAGTCATGTGGGACTGTAAACCATATCGTTACTACCATTGTTTATACCGCCGTATAGAAATCACTGATGTACAAAGTGTGAAGAATAAAGAAGTGATTCTAGTATTTCAAGACGATATTGCTTGAGGACAAGCAACGCTCAAGTGTGGGAATATTTGATAATGCTAAAAACGAACATATATTTCATAGCATTATTCCTCAAGAAAGACAAGCTTTTAGTTGCAATTGTTCTATTTATAAGTGATATTCATTTGTATAATAAAAGGTGAAGACAAAAGACAGATTCGACGAATTTTAGACGCAAACGACCAAAAAGCTCAAAAGTACAAAAGACAATAAAAAAGGTTCCAATTATTGATAAGAAACGTCTCGAAATTACAAAAGTACAAGATTCAAAACGCAAAGTACAAGATATTAAATTGTACGCGAGGACGTTCGAAAATCCGGAACCGGGACCAGAGTCAACTCTTAACGCTCGACGCAACGGACTAAAAATTACAAGTCTACTATGCACAAGAATATAATATAATATATAAATAATTATATTAATTATTTATATTTTATATTTATATATAAAAACCGTCGGCAGAGAAACTCCAAGGGTGTGAGCTGTAAATACATTCTCCGCGACTCGCGGAGTTTGAAGAGGATTTTGCCGCGAGTCGCGGAGCCCCAAATTTCAACTCTGGCTATAAAGCAAACCGAATTCTGATCATTTTTCATATTCTATTTCTCTCATCTCTCTATCTATACGATATATATATATATATATATATATATATATATATATATATATATATATATATATATATATAATTTATATTTTAATTTTAATTTTAATTATAATTCTAATAATAAGGGTATGTTAGCGAATGTTGTAAGGGTGTAAGTCGAAATTCTGTCCGTGTAACGCTACGCTATTTTTAATCATTGTAAGTTATGTTCAACCTTTTTATATTAATGTCTCGTAGCTAAGTTATTATTATGCTTATTTAAAACGAAGTAATCATGATGTTGGGCTAATTACTAAAATTGGGTAATTGAGCTTTGTACCATAATTGGGGTTTGGACAAAAGAACGACACTTGTGGAAATTAGACTATGGGCTATTAATGGGCTTTATATTTGTTTAACTAAATGATAGTTTGTTAATGTTAATATAAAGATTTACAATTGGGCGTCCCTATAAATTACCATATACACTCGATCGGACACGATGGGCGGGGTATTTATATGTACGAATAATCGTTCATTTAACCGGACACGGGAATGGATTAATAGCCACTAGAATAATTAAAACAGGGGTGAAATTACATTCAAGGGTAATTGGTGTAATTGTTAACAAAGTAGTAAAACCTTGGTTTACACGCAGTCGATAACCTGGTGTATTCATTAAACAAAGTATTAAAATCTTGTTACAATTCGAATCCCCAATTAGTTGGAATATTTAACTTCGGGTATAATAATAATTTGACAAGGACACTTGCAATTTATATTTATGACTGATGGACTGTTATGGACAAAAACCAGACGGACATATTAAATAATCCAGGACAAAGGACAATTAACCCATGGGCATAAAACTAAAATCAACACGTCAAACATCATGATTACGGAAGTTTAAATAAGCATAATTCTTTTATTTCATATTTAATTTCCTTTATTTTATATTTAATTGCACTTCTAATTATCGCACTTTTATTTATTGTTGTTTAATCGCACTTTTAATTATCGTACTTTTTAATTATCGCAAGTTTATCGCACTTTTATTATTCGCAATTTCATTATCGTTATTTACTTTAAGTTTTAATTTAAGTCTTTTATTTATTTTATATTTTACATTAGGTTTTAACTGCGACTAAAATCTTAAAATCGACAAACCGGTCATTAAACGGTAAAAACCCCCCTTTATAATAATAACATTACTTATATATATATTTGTATTTTTAATAAAAGTAAACTAATATAGCGTTGAGCTTTGTTTAAAGATTTCCCTGTGGAACGAACCGGACTTACTAAAAACTACACTACTGTACGATTAGGTATACTGCCTATAAGTGTTGTAGCAAGGTTTAAGTATATCCATTCTATAAATAAATAAATATCTTGTGTAAAATTGTATCGTATTTAATAGTATTTCCTGCTAAAATTAATAACTATTTTATATACACCTCGCATAACATCACCTACCTTACATAATGTTATACTTAAACTATAGCTCACCAACCTTTGTGTTGACGTTTTTAAGCATGTTTTTCTCAGGTGCTTGAGGTTAGCTTCCGCTGTGTACTAGTCGTGCTGTAGACACCCGCTGCTTAGAGTTGTCATCGCATGAACTACTTTATCCTGCATTCATACTTTACTACTTTTGAACTAAGACTTGTAACGACCATTGTGGTCACATACACTTATTATTTGCTTCTACTTAGTGAAGCATGCTTTTGAAATGTAAAACATTTGATGTCGGTTATGACATCACCTTTTTATCGTGAATGCAACATCTTTAATTACAGCATATAGTACTTAACCTTGTAATGATCCTGTTGTTGATGATTCGTACACGATGGTTTTGTACGGGGCATCACATTTGGTATCAGAGCATTGGTTGTAGGGAATTAGGTTGCATTAGTGAGTCTAAGACCAACCCGAGTAGGATTCACTAATAGGACTAATCTACAACTTGCTAGTTTACGTGTTTCCGCTGAACTTACTGCATGCTGCTGCTTACTGTTACTGGTATATGCCGTATGCTACTACATGATTTCACTATTGCATGCTATTACTTGCTTTCGATTGCATGCTACCTTCGTACGATTTGCTGTTATTGTCATGCTACTTATTGTTATACATGATTTAAACTGTTGGCCTAATACGTGCTTGCTTTATGACTTACTGACATGGAAAATTTATTTTTCCTTATTCAGATGTCGGATGTACCACCTGCTAGCGTTTTGGGCAGTTCAGACTCAGACCCCGTCGCCCCACCTGCTGCTGCTGCCGATACACCGGTCCCGCTACCCATTTGTTATCCCGGCGCTTCTACTTCCGGAGCCAGTAGTAGTACACCTGCCCTAGTGGCTGCTTCCGATGGACACGTAGGCCCTACGGAGATTCTAGCTCCGTCTGCTCCCGGACCCTCGGGGTCACAGCCCCGCATCGGTGGGATTGAGATTCCCGCGGAGTTCGGGGAAGGGCCATTTCGTAACCATATGTGCACGCCTTACCGACGCACTCCCGACGGACGTTTAGTGCCGATTCCGCCAGGCAGACACAGACAGATGTTGGCCGCCTTCGGACTACCAGTTCAGCCACCCGTGTCACCACCACAAGATTCGGATGACTCATCATCCGCCGATTCTTCATCAGATGATTCTTCATCAGATGATTCTTCATCAGACTCCAGTGACGACGAGGACCCTGCTGATATACCTATTCAGCCACCCTCTACCCCGCCGAAGAAGCGGTACCGTCCTGATGGTACCGTCATTCCAGGGGTGAATGGAGGTCGTGCTTTCACTGACGATTTTGGTCGGCGTCGTAGGGTTACTGCTTGTAAACGGCTTGTGCCGTACCCTGCCGACCCACAGATACGTAAGGTTCCCCGTTACGTATTGACTGTTTCTAGAGCCGGAACGTCTTCACCTCGTTTCGTGTGGGCTGCACCACCTGCACCACCGGCACCATCTGCACCACCGGCACCATCTGCACCACCGGCACCACCTGCACCGCCGGCACCGCCTGCCCCACCAGCTCCCACTGTCGAGGAATTGACAAGGGAGGTGGGAATCCTCCGAGCTCGGGTTACTGAGCTCGAGGAGCAGTTGGCTCAGGTTTTAGACATCCTTCACCCACCTTCACCGTAGGACTTTTGTATTTAGATTTCTTTATGTAATCTAGTTGTAATTTATTGTATTACTCATGTATTGTACGGACTTATTCGGATGTATGAAACTTATTATTATTATTAATAGAACTTTGCGTTATTTAATTCTTGCACGATGTTCTATTTACATTACTGTACGATGATTCGGTGGTATTTGTACCTAGATACGTTATTTAATAACATGTGATGTTTGATTTCATGTTGGTTACTATATACTGTATTATTACTACTTGCATACTGGATTTTGACTTGAGTCAAAATTTTTGTTTAGAACATCATGGCTAACGGTCGATCCACACCTACTGCTGCCTAAATTGAAGAGATGATCCAAGAACGTGTAGCCGCAGCCCTAGCAGAAAGAAACCTCCAAGCTCCACCGCCACCACCACCCGTTCGAAATGGGTGTACTTACAAGGAATTCCAGAGCTGCAAACCTCATAACTTCAGTGGAACCGAGGGACCGGTTGGTCTCACCAGATGGTTCGAGAAACTTGAATCAGTATTCCGAGTTAGCAACTGTTCGGAGGACAACAAAACCAAGTTTGCATCTTGCACGCTATCTGACGGCGCACTAACGTGGTGGAACACGTTAGCTCAAGCGAAAGGTATCGATGAGGCGTATACTACGCCATGGGAGGAATTCAAAGCGGCTATGATTGATGTGTATTGTCCGAGGACCGAAATCCAGAAGATGGAAATCGAATTTATGCAGTTAAAGGCCATTGGGAACGACCTTGATGGTTACAACAGGAGATATTTGGAACTAGCTCTCATGTGTCCGACAATGGTCACCCTGGAATTCAAATGAATGGAAAGGTACTTCTGGGGACTCCCTAAGAGCATCAAGGGTAACGTCACCTCTTCCAAACCACCGAATGTTCCCGAAGCAATGCGCATGGCGCATACACTCATGAATCAGATTCTTATTGATGAGCCGGAGAAGGCTAAGTTTGAGGCTGGTAGTAGCGAAAAGAGGAAATGGGACAACAACCACAACAACCACAACAACCACAACAACCACAACAACAACAATAACAACAACAGGGGGAGAAACTATGATCAAACCCCCGCCAAGAGGCACAACAATGGTGGAAACCCTAATCCCAACAACAACACCAACACCAACCCGAACTACAAAGGAACCTTACCACAATGCAAGAGTTGTTACAAACACCACACTGGGTATTGCAATGTTGTCTGTGAGAAGTGTCAACGGGCTGGGCATATCGGGAAAGACTGCAAGGTCACCACTTTGAATGGGAAGCCAAACACCGATGGGCCGAAGAAGTGCTACGAATGTGGACAGACTGGCCATTTCAGAAATGCATGCCCCAACAAGCGAAAAGATGGCGGGCCACCCTGTGGTAGAGCTTTTAATGTTAATGCAAGGGATGCACACGATAACCCCGACTTGGTGATAGGTATATTCAAAATCAACAATCTTTTAGCTTCTGTCTTGTTTGATACTGGTGCGGATAGAAGTTATGTATGTAGACATTTTTGCGATAAGATTAATTGGTCATTAGTCCCGTTAAAAGAAAGTATGCTTGTCGAGGTCGCCAATGGAAAACTTGAAAAGGTTGACCACATTGGTCGAGGAGCTATTATCAACATAGCTGGCGCGGATTTCGAAATTGATTTGATACCTATCAAACTGGGAAGTTTTGACGTGATCGTCGGTATGGATTGGTTGAGCAAGATAAGGGCCGACATTATTTGTGGAGATAAAGCACTTCGCATACCACAAGGAGATGGCGAACCACTGAACATCTATGGAGAGAGATGTACCTCGAAGTTGAACCTCATTAGTTGCGTGAAAGTGCAAAAGATTATGAAGAAGGGACGTTTTGCTGTCCTAGCACATGTGAAAGCGGTAGAAACTGAGGTGAAGAGCGTGAACGACGTTTGAATCGTGAACGAATTTTCCGATGTATTCCCAGAGGAATTTCCTGGATTGCTGCCGCAGAGAGCCGTAGAGTTTCAGATTGATTTAGTGCCAGGAGCTGCACCTGTAGCTCGCGCACCTTATAGACTCGCACCTTTCGAGATGCAAGAATTACAGAGTCAACTACAAGAGCTACTTGATCGAGGGTTTATCCAACCAAGTTTCTCGCCTTGGAGTGCACCAGTGTTGTTTGTGAAGAAGAAGGATGGATCCTTCCGTATGTGTATCGACTACCGTGAACTCAACAAATTGACAATCAAGAATCGGTATCCTCTTCCACGAATTGACGATCTTTTTGATCAACTACAAGGATCGAGCGTTTACTCAAAGATCGATTTACGATCCGGTTATCACCAGTTGAGGATGAAAGAAAGTGACGTGATGAAAACTGCATTCAGGACCCATTATGGTCATTATGAGTTTCTCGTGATGCCATTCGGTTTGACAAATGCACATGCCGTGTTCATGGACCTCATGAATCGTGTCTGCAAGCCGTACTTGGATAAGTTTGTTATCGTCTTCATAGATGATATCCTCATCTACTCTAAGAGCAAAGAAGAACATGAGCAACACCTCCGACTAGTACTTGAACTCTTTAGACAAGAGCAACTTTACGCCAAATACTCCAAGTGTGAATTTTGGTTGAAGGAAGTACAATTTCTGGGTCATGTTGTGAGCGACCAGGGTATCAAAGTTGATCCCGCCAAGATTGAAGCCATCAGCAAGTGGGAGACCCCCACTACTCCGACGCATATTCGCCAATTTTTAGGTCTCGCCGATTATTACCGAAGATTTATCGAAGGATTTTCTCTGATTGTGCGTCCTTTGACCACGCTGACCCACAAGGGCAAGAAGTTCATTTGGGAACCCGCACACGAATCAGCATTTCAAAATTTGAAGAAGAAGTTAACCACCGCTCCTATCCTGTCACTTCCCGAGGGCAGTGACGACTTTGTTGTTTACTGCTATGCTTCTAAAAGTGGTTTTGGTTGTGTAATGATGCAACGATCAAAGGTTATTGCATATACCTCCCGCCAATTGAAGATTCACGAGCGGAACTACACTACTCACGATCTTGAACTTGGAGCCGTTGTCTTTGCGCTCAAATTATGGAGACACTATTTTTATGGAACTAAGAGCACTATCTTCACCGATCACAAGAGTCTCCAGCACATCTTTGATCAGAAGCAACTGAATATGAGACAGCGTCGATGGATCGAGATGCTCAACGACTACGATTGTGAACTCCGTTATCATCTTGGCAAGGCCAATGTTGTAGCTGACGCTTTGAGCCGAAAGGAGAGGGCGGCACCTCTTCGTGTTAGGGCTCTGAACATCACCATTCATTCGAACCTCAACAGCCAGATCAGAGTAGCCCAAGATGAGGCTCTCAAGAAGGAGAACATATCTCACGAACATTTGAACATACTTGTCTCTCGATTCGAGGTTAGGGAGTCTGGACTCCGATGTTATGCTGGAAGAATTTGGGTACCTCTTTATGGAGATCTACGGAACCTTATACTTGATGAAGCACACAAATCGAGATATTCGATTCATCCCGGAGCGGGCAAAATGTACCACGACCTTAAAGGACAGTATTGGTGGCCGAATCTTAAGAAGGACGTTGCAACTTATGTTGGGAAGTGTTTGACTTGTTCGAAAGTTAAAGCCGAACATCAGAGACCTTCTGGTTTACTTCAACAGCTGAAGATCCCACAATGGAAGTGGGAAAGGATCACAATAGATTTTATCACCAAGCTGCCAAAGACGGTGGGCGGATACGATACCATTTGGGTTATTGTTGACCGCCTCACCAAATCTGCACACTTCCTAGCGATGAAGGAAACTGATACAATGGAAAGACTTGCTCAATTATACATCAAGGAGGTTGTATCTCGTCATGGTGTACCTTTATCGATCATCTCCGATCGCGATCCCCGTTTTGCCTCTAGATTTTGGCGTTCTTTGCAAGAAGCCATGGGAACTCGTCTTGACATGAGTACTGCTTATCATCCTCAGACTGACGGGCAAATTGAGCGAACGATTCAGACATTGGAAGACATGTTGCGTGCATGTGTCATTGATTTCGGAAAGACCTGGGAAAGGCATTTGCCACTCGCTGAATTCTCGTACAACAACAGTTATCACTCGAGCATTAATGCTGCACCTTTTGAAGCATTGTATGGCCGTAAGTGCCGATCTCCTATTTGTTGGGCCGAAGTTGGCAAAAATCAAATCACCGGACCCGAGGTAGTCCATGAAACAATGGAAAAGATTGCTCAGATTCAAGCTAGACTTAAGACTGCCCGCGATCGTCAAAAGAGTTATGCCGATCTTAAACGTAAAGACTTTGAATTCAACGTGGGCGACCGTGTAATGTTAAAGGTTGCACCTTGGAAAGGTGTGATCCGTTTTGGAAAACGTGGAAAGTTAAACCCACGATACATTGGTCCTTTTGAAATCTTGGAACGTGTTGGACCCGTCGCATACCGTTTAGATCTACCAGCACAATTGAGCTCAGTTCATCCTACCTTCCACGTGTCGAACTTGAAGAAGTGTCTTGCTGCACCTGAACTTATCATACCACTTGAGGAACTTACAATTGACGATAAACTCCACTTTGTGGAAGAAACTGTTGAAATTATGGATCGTGAGATCAAAACTTTGAAACGCAACAAGATTCCAATCATCCAAGTACGATGGAATGCCAAAAGAGGACCTGAGTTTACTTGGGAGCGAGAGGATCAAATGATGCGGAAGTATCCTCACCTTTTCCCGACTCCTCCATCTACCTCAGCTTAAATTTCGGGACAAAATTTTCTTTAACAGGTGGGTAATGTAACGACCATGGAATTTCAAACGTTTATTTATTAATAATTATTATTATTAATACGTGTGATAAAACGAATGTATGTTATTACATTTACATGTTGCCTTGATTGCCCGTACTTGACTTTTAAGTGCCCGAAACGTCTTTGTGACACGCGAAACTTACACGAATAATATTTTCAAGTATTATTTACATTCATGATTGATTTTATTAATCATTTTAATTAACTATGGTGATTAGTTAGTTACTTGGGCTTTAATTGGACTTTTATTGGATTACTTGTTAATTACTTACAAACTTGGGCTTTATTTTTGTACATGGACTTGATTAGCCCACCCTACATTATTAATGGACTTATTAGCCCAACACTACTTGTAAGTATCAAGTTAAATGGGAACTAGTTAGTTAACTTGACTTGGAATCTAGTTTGCATGTAATCCCCATGAAACCCCATCTATTAACCACCCTTTTGAACTTTAACATGCTAGTAACCATAAGACTTCTCCATCCCTCCATTTTTTTGCAGAAAAACGTGGCCTTAGAGCCTTTTGATGGGAGTTTTGGTTTTCAAATTTCATTACTTACTTCATTCACATTTACTCTTTCATTTTACACACACATTACTTGCATACTTTTCTCTCTTTTCTCTCTTTTCTCTCTCATTTTTCTCTAAAGATTGTAAGTATTATGAACAACTTTTCTTCTCTTTTCTTTGTCCCAAAACCAAATTACAAACACCCCATAATCATCATCATCTTTTGTTACTTGTAGTTTGATTACTTGTTGTTGTTAGTTTGTTACATGTAATTGTTAGTTGTTCTTTACTAGTTACAAGATCAAACTTACTAGTTTGATTCTTCATAATATCTTGTATTTATCAAGAACACAAGAACATAAACTTACTAGTTTATGATTCTACTTTTATTGTTTCAAAGATTGCAAGTTCATGTGTTGATTAAACTCATACTTGAAGTTCATGAAGTAAACTTTAAAGTTTACTTTCTAAAGATCAAACTTTGGTTTGAATCTTTAAAGTATGAACAACCATGAACCTTTTACTTGTTTATTTAGTTTTACTTGCACTTTAATTTTATGATTTTGGTTGTTGTTGGTCAAGTACTACAAGTTAGTCTTGATCTCATATCTCTTGGAACTTAAAGTTAACTTAAAAGTTCAAGAACATGTAAATAAGTTTTCTTTAAATATAACTTTGTATACTTATGCTTGATCTAGACTTTTGAGTCTTGGATCTTCAAGATCAAACTAAGAACGATGTTCTACAACTTAAGATCTTGATTTTATAAGTTCATTTTCAAGTTTGTAACTTATTATTAGTTTTAAAGTTCATGTATGTGTTAGATCTAAGACTTTGATGTAACTTTGGTTCATCAAACTTCATACAACTCTTAAGTGAGTTGTGCTTCATGTCTTAGACTTACACTTGGGTTATGATGGTCAAACCATGGTAAAGATGATGTAAACACATCAATGAGTTGTACACTTGAAGCTATAGGCATCAACGATGAGAACCATGATGAACATCAAGCACCAAACTCACCGGAACCCATTTTTATTCTGCTTACTGTTCTCTACCTACTGTTTTGCTGTTTCTGTAACAGACCAGTAGACCTGGGCTGTTGTAATTATGATTTTACAATAGCTCTTTTAGATTAGATAACTTTTTATATAAGACTCGTCTTCATCCGAGTTACGGTTTGGGATTTATGGCCCTCCGATCGTCACTATGTCCTTTTAACGTTGTGCAGAAATTTCTGACCTACTCGCACTTAAACCATCACCACGGTTAAACGAAGATGAGTTTGCTTCTGTAAATTTTACCACACTTAAAGGACTCATAGTAGGAGCCATTTCCACTGGTCTCACCTCTTTTCAGTTTGTGTAGAGACCGTGGTGACTGACCGAACTCATCCCTTGTTTTAAACTACTTTCTTAAACGAAACTTACTTTACGCCTTTTGTTTGATGATGATTGATGATGACCCTTAAGACCTTATTTACATACTTTTAAACCTATTAAGATGATTTACTGACTTAGTACTATTTGCCTTAGGTTGAGGACCTTCGGACCGATTACTTGCACACCTTTTCCGAACCGACTTTACGACTACATTATCATTGTGAGTTATAGCATTCCCTTTTTACTTTAACTTATTTTGGGAACTGAGAATACATGCGAATTTTATGTTTTACATACTAGGCACGAGTACTTAAACTTATATATGTGTGGGTTATACAACGGCATACACATTCCCTTTAGCTCGGTAACGTTTAATCATTGGTTTTTGAACCGTGAACGCGAATCTTAGTTATGGATCCATAGGGTTTGACATCCCCACTCGGGCTAGTAGCGCTAGCATTTAACGAGTGTTTAATACTTCGTATACATACGCACTTGCCAAGTGTACTTTCAGGGGGTATAAACGTTAAGTTAGTTACCAAGTGCCCACGGTTAACATATACTTTATCATACTGTTTTGAAACGCTCTTTGTAGCACTGAAATCTCGTGGCCTACCTTACATACTGTTATACTTAAACTATAGCTCACCAACCTCTGTGTTGACGTTTTTAAGCATGTTTTTCTCAGGTGCTTGAGGTTAGCTTCCGCTGTGTACTAGTTGTAGTGACCCGAACTTTTCCATGTTTATATATATTAATTGAGATTGATATTTACATGATTAAATGTTTCTAACATGTTAAGCAATCAAACTTGTTAAGACTTGATTAATTGAAATATGTTTCATATAGACAATTGACCACCCAAGTTGACCGGCGATTCACGAACGTTAAAACTTGTAAAAACGACATGACGATATATATATGGATATACATATGGTTAACATGAGATTATGATAAGTAAGTATCTCCATAAGTATATTAACAATGAGTTATATACATATAAACAAGACTACTAACTTAAGGATTTCGAAACGAGACATATATGTAACGATTATCGTTGTAACGACATTTAAATGTATATATATCATATTAAGATATATTAATATATCATAATATCATGATAATATAATAATTTAACATCTCATTAGATATAATAAACAATGGGTTAACAACATTAATTGAGATCGTTAACTTAAAGGTTTCAAAACAACACTTACATGTAACGACTAACGATGACTTAACGACTCAGTTAAAATGTATATACATGTAGTGTATTTAGATGTATTAAAATACTTTTGGAAGACTTCAAGACATATATCAAAACACTCATACTTAACGAAAATGGTTACAGTTACTTTTCCATTCTTTTCTTTCATCAAGAATTCTAGTCGTATTCTTACCCGTATTATACACAGCTTCAAAACGTACTTACTATGAGTATATACCAATAGGAACTAGCATGGGATTCCACTCTTGATTATGTCATGTATGACTAATCAATTTTAACTTCTACCATGAGCTAGTCAACTAACTAGAACTCCTTTTAACCCCACTCACCACTCACCAATTACCACTCATCATTCACTCCATTTCACTTCCAATTCTCTTTCTAATTCTCTCTCAACACACACACACTATTATGAACGTATTTTTCCAGTAGTTAATCATCATCTTCATCAAAAATCACTTCAAGAATCAAGCTATAGTCATCATAGGAAGAACACTTCAAGAACACTTCAAAAATCCCTTCAAGTTTACTAATTTACTTCCAAGCTTTCTAATCCATTCCAAGTAATCATCTAAGATCAAGAAACCTTTGTTATATACAGTAGGTTATCTTTCTTATTCAAGGTAATATTCATATTCAAACTTTGATTCAATTTCTATAACTATAAACTATCTTAATTCGAGTAAAAATCTTACTTGAACTTGTTTTTGTGTCATGATCCTACTTCAAGAACTTTCAAGCCATCCAAGATCCTTTGAAGCTAGATCATTTCTTGTCACTTCCAGTAGGTTTACCTACTAAACTTGAGGTAGTAATGATGTTCATAACATCATTCGATTCATATATATAAAACTATCTTATTCGAAGGTTTAAACTCGTAATCACTAGAACATAGTTTAGTTAATTCCAAACTTGTTCGCAAACAAAAGTTAATCCTTCTAACTTGACTTTTAAAATTAACTACACACATGTTCTATATCTATATGATATGCTAACTTAATGATTTAAAACCTGGAAACACGAAAAACACCGTAAAACCGGATTTACGCCGTCGTAGTAACACCGCGGGCTGTTTTGGGTTAGTTAATTAAAAACTATGATAAACTTTGATTTAAAAGTTGTTATTCTGAGAAAATGATTTTTATTATGAACATGAAACTATATCCAAAAATTATGGTTAAACTCAAAGTGGAAGTATGTTTTCTAAAATGGTCATCTAGACGTCGTTCTTTCGACTGAAATGACTACCTTTACAAAAACGACTTGTAACTTATTTTTCCGACTATAAACCTATACTTTTTCTGTTTAGATTCATAAAATAGAGTTCAATATGAACCTATAGCAATTTGATTCACTCAAAACGGATTTAAAATGAAGAAGTTATGGGTAAAACAAGATTGGATAATTTTTCTCATTTTAGCTACGTGAAAATTGGTAACAAATCTACTCCAACCATAACTTAATCAACTTGTATTGTATATTATGTAATCTTGAGATACCATAGACACGTATACAATGTTTCGACCTATCATGTCGACACATCTATATATATTTCGGAACAACCATAGACACTCTATATGTGAATGTTGGAGTTAGCTATACAGGGTTGAGGTTGATTCCAAAATATATATAGTTTGAGTTGTGATCAATACTGAGATACGTATACACTGGGTCGTGGATTGATTCAAGATAATATTTATCGATTTATTTCTGTACATCTAACTGTGGACAACTAGTTGTAGGTTACTAACGAGGACAGCTGACTTAATAAACTTAAAACATCAAAATATATTAAAAGTGTTGTAAATATATTTTAAACATACTTTGATATATATATATATGTATATATTGTTATAGGTTCGTGAATCAACCAGTGGCCAAGTCTTACTTCCCGATGAAGTAAAAATCTGTGAAAGTGAGTTATAGTCCCACTTTTAAAATCTAATATTTTTGGGATGAGAATACATGCAGGTTTTATAAATGATTTACAAAATAGACACAAGTACGTGAAACTACATTCTATGGTTGAATTATCGAAATCGAATATGCCCCTTTTTATTAAGTCTGGTAATCTAAGAATTAGGGAACAGACACCCTAATTGACGCGAATCCTAAAGATAGATCTATTGGGCTTAACAAACCCCATCCAAAGTACCGGATGCTTTAGTACTTCGAAATTTATATCATATCCGAAGGGTGTCCCGGAATGATGGGGATATTCTTACATATATATGCATCTTGTTAATGTCGGTTACCAGGTGTTCACCATATGAATGATTTTTATCTCTATGTATGGGATGTGTATTGAAATATGAAATCTTGTGGTCTATTGTTACGATTTGATATATATAGGTTAAACCTATAACTCACCAACATTTTTGTTGATGTTTAAAGCATGTTTATTCTCAGGTGAATACTAAGAGCTTCCGCTGTTGCATACTAAAATAAGGACAAGATTTGGAGTCCATGTTTGTATGATATTGTGTAAAAACTGCATTCAAGAAACTGATTTCGATGTAACATATTTGTATTGTAAACCATTATGTAATGGTCGTGTGTAAACAGGATATTTTAGATTATCATTATTTGATAATCTACGTAAAGCTTTTTAAACCTTTATTTATGAAATAAAGGTTATGGTTTGTTTTAAAAATGAATGCAGTCTTTGAAAAACGTCTCATATAGAGGTCAAAACCTCGCAACGAAATCAATTAATATGGAACGTTTTTAATCAATAAGAACGGGACATTTCACTAGTCGTGCTGTAGACACCCGCTGCTTAGAGTTGTCATCGCATGAACTACTTTATCCTGCATTCATACTTTACTACTTTTGAACTAAGACTTGTAACGACCATTGTGGTCACATACACTTATTATTTGCTTCTACTTAGTGAAGCATGCTTTTGAAATGTAAAACATTTGATGTCGGTTATGACATCACCTTTTTATCGTGAATGCAACATCTTTAATTACAGCATATAGTACTTAACCTTGTAATGATCCTGTTGTTGATGATTCGTACACGATGGTTTTGTACGGGGCATCACACGTTTCCCAACTATCGGGAAGGGAACTAAGTAACAGTAGCGCCTGAACTTCATCGCCAAGCGGCATCTCTACAGACGATAACTGGTTGACCAAGTTCTGGAACTCACTGGTATGCTCGGCAACTGAAGTTCCACTTTTGAGCTTCATGTTGACTAAACGCCTCATCAGCAGGGCTTTATTCCGAGCAGTCTTGGCCTGGTACATGTCCTCCAACTTTTTCCAGAGGATATATGCGTCTGTCTCTTGTGCAACATGGTGGAAGACACTATGATCAATCCATTGACGGATCTGACCAATAGTTTTTCGGTTTGATTTCTTCCACTCTTTCTCTTTGGCAGAATCAGAGTTTATACCCTTCAATTCAATAGGATCGAACAAATCCTTATAGCTGAGGAGATCTTCCATCCGAGGTTTCCACAGCGTGTAGTTTGTGGCTGGGAGCATAATCATAGCTCCGGAAGATGATGTTGACTCTTCTATGGACATTATCACATTAAAAATAATTTTTCAACACAAACGGGGTTGAATTGTAGAAAACAGAGATCACCGTTACGTCCGGAACGGTTGAAAAAGGTGGAATAGATACTTCGCGGCTTAAATTCCACTTATGGGGTAAAATTATAATTTTCTAAACTTTCAGGGACCAAAAATGAATTTCTGAAAATTTCAGGGACCAAATTGTAAAATTTCAGAATTGCTACAGTACTGCTACAGGAACTTTCTACAGTACCGCCATTGCTACAGTGAATTGCTACAGTGATCGTCTTCTCCGGCGAAAATTCCGGCACCGGTCGTCTTCTCCGGCGAGTTAACCAAACTTTGACCGCGTTTTCTGGGCTCGTTATAACTCCATTTAAGTCGCCGTTTTTTTCGTTGGACTCGTTTCGACGAGACGAATCCAATGGTACACTCAAAATTGAATTTTGAGAAAACTTCAGAAAACCCAAAACTCGACCAACGTTTCTATCCAAGCTCTTGATACCACTTGTTAGGAAGAGAGGATCGCCTGGACGTTGGGAGATACAAATTTGAGAGAAAAACAACTCTATTACTCACAAGAATAGATTTACAGAGTATTACAAAACTCTTACAAAAAAACTCTCAAACTCACACACACTCTCTAGGTTGTGATTACACTTCTCTGAGTGATTTGGGATGATTTACAACTGAGGTTTGCACCTCTATTTATACTAAAACTTTGGTGGCGGTGGAATGGTGTGAACGAAGAAGGTGTCGTGTGAACGGAGATGGTGGGCGGCCGTCATCGTGTTCATCTTTGCTTCTTCTACATGGTGTTCAAAGAAGGCTACTTTGAACATCTAGAAGGTGAGCTTCTAAATTGTAGGCTGGAAACTTTCATAATAAAGGGTTAGCTAAGCCCTAGCGGTATCGAGTTAAGCCATCACCTATCGGGGTTGTGGGTTCAATTCCTAAATGGGGTATGATTGTGTGTTTGCCTTTTGAAAAAAGTTGTCATATAGATTATTCATAAGACGTTCAACAACAAGAAACAAGAAACAAGAATTGACATTAATGCAAATCTAGCTACAACAGGATAACACCATGAGCTCAACATCCCACTAACAAAACATAGAAATAACTCAATAAGTCATCTATTAACAAACACCCAAGACAAAACGCAGACTTTATTAATTGTCTATATATGATAATTCAAGAAAATGATAACAATTATATACGGAGTAATAATTAGTGAAGAAAAGATATTAAAATTACCAAGGATTAGCGTTGATGGAGTCACAAATATCAATGTTAATAAAATAATCAGGACCATTTAAGGACTCACTGGTGGCTTTATCCACTCGAACACGAATTGATGGCATGGATGAATATGAAGGTGATGAACTAGTAGCGGCCATATATTCAAGGTCTAATATGTATACGCGTTGTATGTATATGTGCTTTGTGCATGTAAAGATTGAAGAGATTGTGATGAGAAGAAGGGTGAAGAGCAGTTTAAATAAATAAATTCAAGGTGAGTATGAAACAAGAAAGAAAAGAGGTTTCCATTAGTATATTCATGAAATTAATAATAAAAAAAATTCATAAAATAAAGATGATAATAATAACAAAAGAAGTAGATTAATTTAATATGATAATAATAATAATTAATAATTTAATAATAAATATAATATAATAATAATAATTATAAATATAAATATTTTTTTAATATAGTAATATAAGAAGGAAAATAATAATAATAATAAACAAAGAAAGGTGTTTTTTTATAAGGAAAGTGATTTTATAGGAAGGTAGTCAAGAAAATATAGTAACAAAATTGTTAGGTAAGGCTTTAACTAGGCCCAAGTTCGTATCAACCTAAACAAGATTAAAGTTAGACGGGTCAGACGAACGACTAACGGGCCTGACCGACTATCGGGCCCAGTCGAGTATATAATGAAAGTTTAGCTTTTATTTGTGACTAATGATCCTGAAACCCTACAAGGTGGTTTCTCTCTACCACAACAATACCAAAAACCCACCCAAGTCGAATAACGACTCTAGGCGTTGATCTAATCCGATCTATACGATCCGGTTCGACTAAATCGACACCCGAAAGTCAACGATTCACTAGAACATCGATCCTAAGATCCGAATAGCTCCTACAAAGTGGTATCAGAGCTACGGTTGTAGGATCGAATCGTTTATAGCGAATTTCGTTTTTGAGTTGTTAAAAAAAATTGAATTTTGGGTTTTTTTTCATGTTTTTCATACTAAAATTGAAAAATTCAATTTTTGGGTGTTATTGTTCGAATTGATTCGTGATATATGTTCCTTGTCATCATACAAATACGTTTCAATTTACAGATTCGATTTTCATCTTGTATTCATCGAGAAATCTGTGATTTTGTTTCAAATTTTTCAGTTTAAAAATCAATCGGGTTCGTGAAATCTAAAGTGTTTTTTTGCAAATCTAAAAATGTAGAAGTGTTAGAAATCGTTTCTAGTACCTTTCTGCAAATTTTTGTGGTCTAATTCTTGTTTTTGAGCAACCGCCGCCGCGAACCACCAAGCACCACCACTAACCTCCGCCGAAAACTGCAAAAACATCAAGAACACCTTCATTTTTTACCCTCGATCGATTTTCTCACTCCCTCGACCGATTGTGTCACTCCCTCGACCGTTTGGCACCCTTAATCGACCGATTGTCTCACTCACACGTCCGTTTGTCAAAATTACCAATTTTCAAAATTTGTAACGAAGTGCTGCCGAATTTTTGATTGATAGATTCTATCAATTGAATGTAACTATACACTGAAGATCAACGACCCATTGTGATTTAGATAGAAGAATTAAAAAAAATTAAAATAAGAGGTCTGGTCACTGTTGCAGGTCGTATTCTTGAAGAAGACAACAAGAAAAAGAAAGAAATGAGATAAACTTGTTTAAGTCGTGGGACCCACTTGTTTTTGTGGCAAGAAGGAATAAGAAATCAAATAAATTGTGTGAGGTGTGTCTAGTGTCTGTACACTAGGCAAAAAGCAATTTAATTGTTTTAAGTTTTTGGTTTTGTCTTGGTCAACACAAAGAAAGAAAGAAAAGAGAGGAAGAAGCATACGTGTACAGCCACTCAACCATAACTTCTTTTTGGGTTTAAATTTAAATGGACCTTATTTTGTTGGACTATTTCATTTAATTTAATTCATTATCAACTGAAGTCCACTAATAAATTGAGGCAGTAAACGCCAATCTTTGGCCTATATTACAAGTCTGGTTATTTTATGAGAAATTTTTACAGCCAGTTAAATATTGTTAAATGACTGAACGATCAGTTGACCAGTATTGACTTTTGACCTTTGACTTTGATCTGAAAGTCAAACTTTTACTAATTTTTGAAATTCGAGAATTTTTCGGATTATCAAGTTTTCACGAGAAAACTTGATACGTGTATACATATTGACTCAGATAGTCAATTCTTGGTCGTTTTTGACGGTATTTCGAGACTTTTTGTCAGATTTTTAAGGTATTCAAATGTTTTACTCGTGTGACGAAATGAAGAAAAATAAGGAAAAAACTTTGAAACATGAATGGAAAAATTTTAAAGCACTGAGTACTGGGAGTTTAGAAGACACAATAACGAGGTATTGTCATTTAATATCCAAGCTGAAAAGTTGTGGAATTGAGGTGACGCAAGCTAAGGCTGTAAAAGTTCTCAAGGAAGGATTGCTTTGGAAATGGGATGCATATATTGAGCAGATTGAATCAAGAGCATGGGCTTGCAACAATGTTCTTACTCTTAATTCGTTTATATCCAAGTTGAGAGAGAAGGAACTGGAGCAATGTACTAGACGGAATATACTTCAAGATTCTAAGATAATCGATGTGTCTGCATCCGGGTTTAAGAATGAAATTGAGATGGTTAGTGATTGCATTAAGGACGAATCTTCAAATGACAATGGTGATGCTGCTACTGAGATTGAAAATTCGGCTAGGGAAGAAGAGCCAGTTGTGAATACTGCTGCTGATAGTATTGAGAAGCTGGAGATAGTTTCAGACAGTTCTCGGTCAGAGTCTGAAATTAAGGTCTCGAACTCGACAACCAACTGTGCATTCACGGCCAACACGTCAAGCAATGATAAGGTACACACTAAATCTACTTCTGTTTGTTCTAAATGTATTGATTTTGAGCAAAAATTTGATAGACTTGAATGTGTCATTTCTATGCTTAGTGAAATTCCTGTAACTTGTGATAACTGTCCTAAACTTAGACTTGAACTTAAGAACCTGAGCTTAGAGAATCTGACTAATAAGAAGAACTATGATGATGCACTCTTCTATCTTAATAAACAGAAAGAGTATGTTGATGTTATTAAGTCTTTAGAGAATCAGATAGGATTCTTAAAAGCTACAGTTATAGATGATCAGAAAGCCATTGCCATGTATTTGAATCAGATAGAGAGCCTTAAGGAAGAAAAGGAATCTTTTAAGATTAAATATGAAACTGAAAAGGCTAGGACTGACAATTGGCAGAGATCAAAGTATGTGCTACAGACCTCTAATCCTCCTAAGGATGATAAGCAGAAAGGTGTGAGTTACAACGAGTGTGCACCTCCTCTTATGGATGAATATCTTAATAAACCTAGTGAGAAGTGTAAGGATGATATTGTTGAACAGCAATACGGTGAGTCTAAGGAGACACTTATTGACCTTAAGGATAAGAGTGAGAAGGTAGAGGTTAAGAAACCTTTAGAAGTTGTTTATGTGACAGAGTCTGATACTGATATCGACACTGAGAAGGACAACAAGCCATTCCGACCTGTGACTAAACCCATCACCATGCAGAAAAATCCTGAGAATGCTCGTAGGGTTAGTGCTAGTGAGAAACCAAAATCAAGAAAAGTTGAGAAGTCTAGGAATCCTAAGGAGAAGCTTGTATTTCAAACACCTGTTAAGTATGAGAAAGGATTGAACTTAGAAAATGAGTATATTCTTACTCCACCACCTGAAGAACTTTCTAAGAGTGAGGGTCATAAGACTAGCAGTGTGCCTAAGTTTGTTGACGAAGTTCTTACTAATGATGAGATAATTGAGGAGATTGTGTCAAAACCTGTTGATAGACTTGAGTCAAAACCAAGAAGAGCTACTAAATCCAAGTCCTCTAAGTCTAAATCGAATTCAAAGGTTAAGTCTGATCTCAATCCAACGACTAAACCTGTTACTTCTCCTAAGAAAGAGGAACTAGAGTATCAAACTATTCCCGGTGTGTCCTTAAAGACTCCAAATCTCAAAAGGGCGTACATTCCACCACATAGACAAAAGGCTAATCAGGAATTTGTTTTCAAAGAGAGAAGGACTCACCGTCCTAGAAAGTTTGTAGACCATAGGACATGTTTTGATTGTAGAGAATATGGACATGTTGCTTGGAAATGTCCGAACTACTTGCGTACACCACATAGGAAGGTTGACCTGAACCAGACGTTTAATGAAAATTCTTCTAAGTCAAAATGGAAGTATAATAAATTTTTCAAAAATCGTTCAACCTCACCTATTAAAAACCGTGTTTTTACTTCAACTGCTAAGATTTCCACGAAAATTAATGAAACACCATTTTATCATAAACGGTCGCCATGTAAGCGTCGTGTCTGGAGATCTAAATCTGAGGGAGGTTGTAGTACTAGTGATAGTGATGTGAATATGACACCGTTAGGATCCACTGGAAAATGGGTGGATCTTCAGGTTGTTGGTGTCGACGGTAATCTCGCTGCCATTCGGGCTTGGGTTCCCATTTTGAACTAATTTTGTTTTTGAGCTTTGTGCAGGTCGCCAAGTTTGTTTAACCTTGTTGATAGTACCTGGATTGTCGACATTTGGGCGGTCCACACATAACTACCCAGGAGAATGGCTTGTATATATTTCTGTATGCAACCATGAAACGTATGTTGTTGGATTCTACACAATTCAGTGTAGAATGCGTTGAGTAACGTAATTTGGTGTAAAAAATCAGTCTGATATCGTCTAGAAACGAAACGTCAAATGAGTAACCAACTCTTTCTTATGTTTTTCATTTCTGCATTGAATTTGTTTTCTGTTTTGCATAAAATCCAAAAAGCCAAAAAGATTTTTGGTTTTAGTTTTTTAGGGGGAGAAAATGGCGACATCAGAAAATACAAAAAAAATGATAAAATGAAAAACAACAAAAAATAGAAAATAAAAAATGAGTTGCTTGATCTACATGTTAGGGAGATGACTGTATTACTGAAGTTGCATATTTATCTCTTGACGCGAATAGTAAGTAGTATAGATTAAATCAGTGATTATTCATATCAAGTACTATTAAGCCTTATGACTCAATCATAGAATGAGATGATCACACTCATAATCATGTAAATATCTTGATGAGGAAATCATTAAAATATTTACAGCGGTTGAACGGTAGTCACCTAATTATCACGTGTGCATATTCTAGAAATAATTGTTCAGGAAATCAACAGAAGGTGAGGGTATTCCCTATTGAGATTTATACTGGACATATTTGGCGATGAATGTCCCCAAGCAATAATCAAAATTTGCTCTACCATTGAGTTTGACGACTAATTGGGATATTCAAGTGATCAATACAAGGTGAGGATATTTTGTACAGATATTGTATATCAAATTCTATCAGCTCGTAATGCTTGAGTCCAAACATAGAAAAGGTTAGCTTACATAGAGGTAAATGTATTTCGAAAATAATGTCTAAAAGTATATCCGACCATCACGGGCCGTCCTTGTCTTTAAGGGAGAACACCTATGAATGCTTTGAGCATCCAAAGTAATTATGAAGTCAACGAGCATCTGCATAAAGTTCAAGTCAAGTTTCAACAGTATGAAAACAATATTCAAATGTTCAAAGATGAAGAATTCAAGTCAAAATCAATCAAGAAGAAAGATAATGAGGAGAGTTCTCATAATTAAAGAAGATCTGTGCTCAAATCTCAAATCATTCATAGTGTGCCGCTTTCGCGTGGCTTGGATTGTTGATCCAGGGGTTCACATTGAACTGCCGAGCATCCTTGTGCCTTGTGATATCAGATATACCCATTAAGACAAGAAGTTAGAAATATATTTACAGATATGTAATCTGAGTTATGCTATCACAGATGAAAAGCATGGGGTTTATAGCGTTTGTGTATGCACATCTCAGAATATTCAATATACTATGAGATCTACCCGAGCCATCTAAATTGAAGGTATAGGTTGAGGTAGAAGCCCAAGGCTGACAGGAATATTCAAAATACTGTGAGAGTACCTCCTGATCAATTAGATCAAAAGTATGTGCTAGTGATAACGGACAGCGTCTGGACTTTAGTGCTCAATTAACTACCGGATACATCGTGCGATCTCAAATGAGGACTGATTCTACTATCTAGTCTAACATAGAAATATGTTAAAGTAATTAATCAACGTGATCATCAAAATGTCTATGAGGAAAGAATATGAAAGCTTAATGTGACTTGATATCTATAATCAGAGTTTTAATCTGTAGGTACTTTATCCTAAGAATTGAACGAAGATGATTTGCTACTATAGTTTAGTATTGATTCCATGTTAAGATCAACATCTCGTAAAAATATGTGATTTTGTTTCTGTTAAAATGTTTGTTAGTATTTTAGCGTAATTGCATCAACTTTTCATACATGCTTTCATTTTATGAAAAATACAAAAAAAAAAATTGGTGTGTTTTAGTATAAACTTTAAAAAATCCAAAAATATTTTATGTCTTATTTATTTTAAGGTTACTCATGTGAATTCAATTTGATGTATCAGACTCAACCTGAGTGTGTTTGAAAAGTTAAAGTGTTGTTTATGGTTGAAGTTTTAAATTTTGTTTTCCGTTTGGAATACAAACATTTTGTTTTGAATATTTGTGAGAAATGTTGAGTCAAAATGGTCAAACCAGTGTGTGTTTGAAATATATGTTTTATATGACCAACATTTTGTCAAAATTGATATACGTATGAGCCATGTTAACTGCAAGAAGAAGTTAAAGTTGGAGCTTCTGGAGTTCTGATGAAAGTGAAGGAATGGCGTACGTGAAAGAATGGAAGAAAGCTGCTTAATTGATCGTCTCGCATATTCTAAATGTTTATGATTGTAAAGAATCGAGAGATTGATTATGTCTAACGTGCTCATATCTATATATGTCATTGTGCTTTTTGATGTTTACATGTGCAGGTTATGAAGCTTTAGAAAGATATAGAAGTTATTGTGGGGTAATCAGATTCGTCTGATTATTTATGGGACAAACATTGTCAAATCTTAATATTCCGCTGCTTCTAAGAAGATTTGAAGAGATTGAAGAACCTGAAGTCACAACAGTCATAAGTTAGGGTTAATCTGATGACTGGTGTGCTTTGAAGATTGTTGAGTATAACTCTCCGGGTATCTAAAGAGATTTTACTCAAAGGTTCAACGAAAGTGTATTTCCTGATGATCGTGTCGACTTGCGATTATAATTGGAATATTACAAGGATAATGATGAAGAGAGAAAGTATGTACCATACAAGGGAGTTTATTGGTGCATAATGAAAAGTCAAGTAAAGCTGAATGTAATGCCTCATCCAAGGGGGAGTATGTTGATCCTCAAGGGAGTTTGATGGTATACAAGTCCTAGTTAAGAAGGAATGTTGATCGAACTAGGTCCTAGGGGGAGTATGTTGGTGCATAAAGGCCCAAGTTCGTATCAACCTAAACAAGATTAAAGTTAGACGGGTCAGACGAACGACTAATGGGCCTGACCAACTATCGGGCCCAGTCGAGTATATAATGAAAGCTTAGCTTTCATTTGTGACTAATGATCCTGAAACCCTACAAGGCGGTTTCTCTCTACCACAACAGTACCAAAAACCCACCCAAGTCGAATAACGACTCTAGGCGTTGATCTAATCCGATCTATACGATCTGGTTCTACTAAATCGACACCCGAAAGTCAACGATTCGCTAGAACATCGATCCGAAGATCCGAATAGCTCCTACATTAACTTTTAATATTAGCTTTCACACACAATTTTTGAATATTATACTCTGTATTAAAGTTTTATCATCTAAACAGTAATAACGAGTAAAAAAATTTGCGCTTCGCTTCATTACGATTTTGATCGGGTTAATTGAAGGGGCAGGCTTGTTGACTAACAATCGGTTAATTTATTTGGTTAATTGAACGTAAAAAAAGTGGTTTTCAATTTTCGGATGTATGTATATTTAGTGCAAGAAAAAGGGTGTTGACTTGGTTAGTTAGCAGACGTTAGTTGTCGTTTGTTACAGAACTAACAGTGTAAGGTTATATGAATTTTTGTTGTTACAAATATAATCTAGTAAATAAGGAAGTAAAAAACACAGAAAAGCCCTTGTGAATAGTAAAAAGGCTTGTTGAATTAGTTAGTTAACATACGTTCGTTATCGTCAGTTTTAGGACTAACCGTGTAAGGTTGAATGGACTTTTGGTGTAACAAATATAATATAGTAAGTAATGGAATGAAGAGACGAAAACACCATTGTGAATCGTAAAAGGCTCATGGCTTTCAGTATATGTTGTAATATAATATAATCGTAATGAATAGTAAAAGGCGCATGGCGTTTAGTATGTATTATAATATAATTATAATATAATTATAATATAATATAATATAATATAATATAATATAATATAATATAATATAATATAATATAATATAATATAATATAATATAATATAATATAATTGTAATATAATATAATATAATATAATATAATTATAATATAATATAATATAATATAATATAAAATAATATAATATAATATAATATAATATAATATAATATAATAATTATGTAATATAATTATAATTATAATATAATAATATAATATAATTATAATGACTTTGTTTAATTTTTATTGTAATTGCAATAATAAATCAATATGATTAACAATTGTGAATCAGAGCTTTTGATATATGTGAGATTAGGATTTTGAAATTCATTTAATCACAATGTAGTTTAGTTAAAGGTATGATGGTTACAACTTTTATAGACAATAATTTATTATAAGGTTATAAAATTATATATTCTATTCAATTAAGATATAAAATCGTCGATTCCTAATATCTATAAATCGTTTTCGATTTTTGATATATATAAAATAATATCAAATTATTTATCCGTTTTGATTTATCTTCAAAAAAAGTTTGAACGGCGGTATTAAGGTCACTGACAGGCCCACCCACCCGATCAATTTGATGTTTTATTATATAATCTGTTCATACGTATATGCAGATTCTCACATCCTCTTTTCTTGTGATACGAACATCTCTTGTTAAAATAGTTAGGATCAGTAATTAAACTCAATTGTGCTTCTTTTATGGTCGAAAATCGAACCTCTAAATTTCCGATTCTCGCAAGAAAGTATGTGCTTATGATCACCGTTTCAGGGTAATTATCTTGAGTTTATTGCTAAACATGTATCAAATCGTTACTAATATTGTTATTAGTAATCGTTTTTGCTAACAAAGATAGTTATCTAGTTTTCTGACAAAACTTGTAAATTTTACGGACCTTTAACTAGTAATAGATAAATGGTAAGAAATAAATTCTAAGCTTAATGATGATTTAGTTTTAATTCCTATTAACATCTTTCCTAATTGATCAAATACTAATTTATATACTTTAAAATAAGGGTAAGTAAAGTCTATAGTTTAAATTAAAAAATTTAAATAAGAGGTGCCTCTCAGGACTAGAGTATGCCCCAACTGTTCTACTACACTCTACAATAAAGCAATTCCACGCTTGAGCAAAATGACGTCATCCGACATTAAGAAAATGACCGTACTTCAGCTGTGTTGCTGATTCAATAGCTATTTCAGCAATGGGTGTCAAATCTATTGCTTCTGCATTGCAAAAGCAAGTATTGGAAATTGAGCCCACTGTGGAATGTATGTTTAGCTACTCACATTCGGATCTTTGGATGTCAATAACATAATATTTAACAACAAACGTATCAACGCTCCACTTCACAAGTCCGAATCTTGGATGCAATCTTCGTCTGTTAAATCATGACGTTAGAATTTAATTATCAACAGGGAGAGAATCTAAACTTCTCGTCTGTTAAATCATGACGGTAATGTAACATTCCAATATTTTGAGGTATTATTTTATTTTAAATGTTATTAGCTGACTTAACTTTGGTTAAGAAAAGGACCTGACTTGTAAGAAAAAATGGGACTTGGGGTGCAAAGAGGTTTTATGGGCAGGGTAAAAAGTGAAAAATTGAGTTAAAAAGCCTCTTTTACAAATCTGGTCAGCAACCCATTTTAATCACAAAGCTGTGTGTTGGAGAGCTTGGCGATTTCGTAAGAATCACACCAAAAACCCTAAATTTCTTTCATGCATCTTGATCTATGAGTGTAAACAACATCTCCAACACTTGCTAGCACTATTAGGAACCTTGATTCTTCATCATCTTCATCCTCTTTGTGATTTTGAGGGTTTTTGAAACCCTAAATTGAGGTATGAACTTTTATGCTTCCTACTTTGAAATTTTGTTGATTAATGAAGTTAATATAGTTCTGAATTAAGGTTTTTGGTTACATTGAAACCCTAATTCGAAAATTAGGGTTAGAGGTTATGAAATTGTGGTTTGTAAAGATGGCGAATTAGTCAAATGAACGCTTGTAATTAGTACTTGTTGAGTAAAGTAAAAAATCTGATTTTGACCTTGGTTGACTAAGAAATCTTTAAAGTAAATTATATAGGTAATGAAATTGGTGATGAGATAAGAAGACTTACAAATTGTAAGTCTTGGGTTTTAGTCTTAATGGTGTCAAAATGGGTTTTTGTGGGTCAATTGGATGTCTTATTTTAGTTGTTGGTCTTGTTGACTAGTGATGAATAGATTGTGATATGTGTGTATGTAATTGTTGATAATTAGGTGATTGTGCTTGAAGTTTGTGACTTGTTATTGCTTAGAAGTGTGTTAATTCTTGATTGGATTTGAGGTGAGTACATTATATGCATACAATTTGGTAAGTTTGCATTGATATGTGAATTTGTGGTTGGAGAGGAGACTTGGTTCCCATTGGGGATGTTACAAGTTCTCATATTGATGACGGCTCGGTTCCCGTAGGGGATGTGACGAGTTTATGATCCATGGTTAACCGTCGATAGCTTGGTTCCCGGGGGGATGTGACAAGCGGGTATTGGCATGGTTCGCGGGAGGATGTGACATGTCATACATTCATACCAATCATAAGGTTTGGTTCCTGGGAGGACGTGACAAACCTTGTGAGTTTGTGTTGATTGTTTGTTTGTTTGGTTGTATGCTTGAGGTTGTGAATATTGTATGCGGATTTACCTATCTCTTTGAGTTTATTGAATTGTATGTATATGATGTATTCACTAAGCGTTTTGCTTACCATTGTTGTTGTTTACCTTTTTATATGTTCCGGTTTGGACAAGGGTAAGGGTACCTTTGATGGATAGATTTTCATTGATGCTTGTGGGGTGGGATTAAAACGTCCCAAGAACTATGCTCTTGATATACTTGTAATGTTGAAATGGTCAGGTTAACTTTTCTAGTTTGAAATGGGTCGTTTTGAAGCTAGTTATAGGAGTGATTCTAAAACTTGCTGTAAATGTTGATTTGAATATTTCAGAAATGTTTATGTTTTGGATAATTAGCAGGTGTCGAATTGGATGTTTAGATTTGGGTCAAAAATGTTGAAACTGGCTGAATTCTAATTCTGTTGTACAGGGCGCGCTCGACAAGGTTTCAGAATGAGTCAACATCATTTCTACTGATACTGTTTTCTGTTGTGCTACGCCAGCCATATGGGGCACCGCGCAGTATAGTAAAAAAAAAAAAAATTCTTGCCGTTTTTCAATTATGAGTCAAAGGGGGTTTTACGTATTAAGGATAACTCATTGAAAAATGCACATCATATTAGCCAACTTGGATTTTTAGTGGCAAGGAATCCGCCTTCACAACATACGGATGCAGTTTTTACACATAGTACCATAGGAAGTGTCGTACAGTTTTGATCCCTTCCTCCTATTTTTTCAACAGAAACAGGTATATATGAAGAAAGTTTCAGAAAGTTGTTGGCAAGCCTGCTCATTCAAACAGCACTGTCTGCTTATAAGCACTACTTATCGTAGCCCGCAATGTAAGAGACTACCTATCTATAATAATATGAGATATTGACTTTTTGGATATTGTTGATTTGGTTTACAGTATACGATAGTAAAAATATAGCAACATAATTATAGGGTTTGAAATCATTCAATAGTAAATATCTACTCGTGGAGGGAAGACTAGAAGAGAGACAATAGATTCATCTCGGACTAATTTACTCATAATAATAATGCTTTAATTTTAAATATTAAATACTCCGTATTAATTTATTAACTTTCACACACTAAATTTTGAACATTACTAAAGAACTAGATAAAACATATGATATGGTCTAAACATAATCTTACAATAGTCAGCTATTATGATTTATGAGGGACCAAATCCACCAAGAGCAGCTTCAATCACACTATCAGTAGCTAATTCAACCATTTGATTGGTTAATGTGTATCTTTTAATTGCATCAACAATCGCAATAAGTGCAACTATGAATGCATAATCCACGTTCGCACAAACTTTCAACTTAAATTTGTCCTTAACAAACCTTACATTCTCCGGTACATCCATTGTATCCATCTGCAAGATCAAATCCTTTCTTCAGTTTGATCCATATAATCACACTTAAATATCTCAAACTATGACAATTACCAGAAAACCAGGTAAAAGTTCGAAAAACACATACACTGGCGATCATAATCGACGAATCCCTCTTCGAGATTGTACAGTTTCTCTTGGACCAGCTTCCTTTGATTAAGAAATCACCTAATCTTTCTTTAATTTTGTTTGCCATAAACACATGTATGTGACTTCTATTTTTAATTTGGAACGGGTGTGCTGCTTTTGTGCTAAATATCATATCTGAATTTGTTTTACTATCCCCTTTATATACTTTCCATCGTTTATGCTCTGTCATCAACTGCGTATTAAACCATAAATTAATATCATTTATTATCGTCGAGTCGCATCAAAACCATAACCATATAAAGAATACAATTAAAACAAGCAAATAAAAATCACCTTGCTTCGTAGCATAGCTATGGGTGTGTCGTCAGCATGGAGAAGTAAACGTTGACGATGAAATCTTGTGTCACATGGTTTTACTTTAAGCATGATTCTATGGTTATTATCCGTGACCACAATGTTGCCTTGCGAATTTGTATCGACTATGATTTGTATGGTATCTGGTGTTACGAATTGAGAGCCGATTACACAAACTGGAACGATTGAACACTCGTCGATAGGTTGAGCCATCAGGTAGGGAGATGGACAGTGTGTGTATTGTAAAAGTGTGTGAGTTTAAGATTTGTTAATCAGATGTCATTATTGACTGATCATTATTATAGGATTAAATGATTTTGTAAAGTCAGTAGTTTTGTTTTAGGTGGAATATTTTGACCAAGTTTAACCAGAATGTTATTTTTATAAACTAGTTGTATTATATTGACCAAGTTTTGTGTGTAAAATATTTTAAAAGAACTTTTGAGAGCTACCAACAACAACACAACCCTTTTAATCAATTACCCTTTTAATCAATTACTGCGTCCACAAATATTATTATATATAATATAATATATTGTTTGTGCTAACTCATATAGTTATAACCATACATTATTTTCTTATACGATCAGATGTGGGACATGAGTTTTCACCAAACAGAAAATGTACGTATCTACAAATAGGCATCGGTTCATTTTCCTTTTTCAAATGCAAATACAAAAGATTAATGTACGCAAGATGTTACAAACACCAAACAATAAACCGAGTATCATGTCACGCTTAAAATGGAAATCAACAAGCACCCTAACACGAGCAAGTTGAACTTCAAGACCAATAGTGAAGGCGCAACACAGACAATGAAACTAACATGACTAAAAGGGGAAAAGTGCCGGGCCTCCACCAAATCCAGCACCAACTTCCTTTGGATCAGAGCTTTTCATAGAATCAACAATCACAATAAGTGCAACCACAAATGCATAATCCACGTTACGATAAATCGTTACCATAAAGTTGTCCTTAGGTAACTTCACATTATGTAATGGTTGCACTTTATTAACCTGCAAGAATAGGAAAAAATTAACTTCATTCAAGCTATGCATATGTATTTCTATAATTCTATTAGCTGTATGCGCATAACTGAAAATAGCATAAAAATGCCATCTATATGAATATTTAAAGCAACAAGTATGAAAATTACTTGGGCTATAGCTGTTGAAGAATCTCCTATATAAATATCACAACTTCTATCAGACCAGTTTCCTTCGATCTTGAAATCAAAATCATCCTTGTTACTCATTTTGTTTGCCAAGTACACATTTAGTCGGGTCTTAAAGTGGATCATGTGTTCTGTTTTTGTGCTAAATATCATATCTTCTTTGGCTTTACTTTCACCCCTATATACCTTCCATCGGTTATGCTCACTCATATTCTAACAATTAGTTATAGACCATTTAAACTGCAAATTTAGCATCAAATAATAACAAATAAACTAATAATAGAGAATTATGTTTTGTACATACTTTTTCTCGCATCATTACAAGGGGTATGTCGTTAGCATCCAGTAGCAACCGCTGACGATGAAAGCTTGTGTCACATGGTTTTACTTTGAGTATAGTTTTGCTGTTAATATCTGAGATCACAAAATTTCCTTGTGAATTTTTTTCGATTTTAACTTCGAGTGGATATGGTGCAATGAACTGAGTCCCTATCACAGAAACTGGAACGAAAACATGTGAATCGTTTCCTTGAGCCATTATTAATCATCACACACAAATTTTTCTTTTTCTGAAATTAAATAGCATGACTTGTTGAGATGATTTTAATAACATCACTAATTAAAGAGACATTGTCAACTCATAGGTATCGTGTAGGGAAGTAATTTGGACCAAGTACAAGTACATTTTTTTTAGCTATGTTCTTTGTCAACTGTTTATCTATGCTTTTCATACCATCACATCATCCATAAGTGCGGTCACAAATTCAAAGTCCATTCATTTGTCATTTGTGACCGCACTCATTGTTGTTTATCTATGCTATTCCGATAAATAGTTAGCATAAATTTGTCAATTATAAACTTCTCTTCATTTGAAACAATTTTGTTCATCTACAAGAATAATATTAATGTAAGCAACATAATAGGAAAAAAAAAATGGAAAATATTAACAATTTACGATGAACATTCAGTCAACAGGTAAATATTGTTGCCCTGTGGTGTTGTTATCCCAAATCCTATTCTTTAGAAACATAAATAAATAAAAATAAAATACAAACTACAAGGAAACATGTTCATTATAATTGAACAATGATTCCTTTCTATGCAGGAATAACATTTGGTTTTTAATCGTCTGTGCGTATTTGTCCTTAGCTTTCGTAGCCTTTATACCTTGACTTTCTAACCTCTTCTCGAACTATAAGAAGTGCCGAAACAAAAGCTTTATCCACATTCGGAGACACCGACACAGAAAACTTATCTTCTTTTTTCACTTCTTTTTTGCGTGTAACTTGAGTATGCAACTGCACATTCCAGTGACAGTTATTAATATCATTTTTTGGTGTAATTTAAGCTTTAATTAATGTGTTACCTGAGCCAGAACTGTAGTTTTATCTTGAGCAAATATTATAGAAGTTCCATCCTTAAAATTGTCATAAACTCTGTAATTAAATGTACTTTCGGTGAGATTAGAAGTCATGAAAACGTCATAGCGAAGTGACTTGTAGCCTCGTGTCTTCTTGACGGTGAAAAGTCTTTTATGTTCATGGTGATCTCCTTTGTACGCTTGACGTCTTCTATGCATAGTGATGTGCTGCATTATGTATCAATCGAATTATATGAATCATTGGCAGTATTGTGCTGTAAAATCCTATTGATTAAGTCATCTATCAGTTGTAAATGCCTATTACATTATGGATGATCATTCAGTAAATAGATAAATTTTGCACAACAGTCAAAAATTGGGCTCCACACCCATAAAATAACCCAAAACGTCCCTCATATGCCGTTTCATTCCAGAAAAACGCCCCTCAAAAAGTTGGAAAAAAATTGTCCCATATTAGACAATTTCTAACCGTGATTGTGATGTCAAGACAGTTAGTGCACTTTCTTTTTTGTCAAAAGTGCAATCTGCCTGTAACATGACAATGACATTTTATAATATTTTTTAACCCTTGTATTAGTTTTATGTGTCAAATATTGGTACGATGATATGATAAAATCTGATTGGAAATTGGTTGAAAATAATTAAATATTAATTATAAAAAAGCACTTGAATTTGATTGGTTGAAATTAAAACTCACGCTCAAACACATTCCGCCTAAATACCTACTAATGCTCCATTTGCCATGTAGGATGACGGATGAAAACTAACGAACAGTTAGGAAAGGTCTTATCGGCATTCTATTCTCTCGTTATTAAAAAAGGGGCAAAACGTACCATATGAAGTGTATCAACGATATATATCTTGGAAAGATAAATAAATTATTTCGAGATTAAGTTTAATTTAATAATTTAATTATACACAATCATTAGGTTTTTTTCTTTTAAGTATTTGCTAATAAAATAAGTTTTTTTTTTTTTTTTTTTTTTTTTTTTTTTTTTTTTTTTTGCGTTGGTAGTTCCTCGTTTAAACATCAATATGTATGCCACATCCCTGTCAATTCTCTTTAGCTCCAGTGGTCCCTTGATTTTACTAATGTTGCTTTTGTGGTCCCTCCGTCTATTTCCGTTAAAATTGTCTGTTATGTGTCATCACGTGATTAACACGTGATGATGTTTTATGACGTTTAATCCAGTTTAAACGACATCACGTGATGACATTTAACAGACATTTTTAACAAAAAAATAAACGGAGGGACCTTCATGGCAACATTTGTAAAATCAAGTACCACTGAAGCTAAAAAACAAGTGTCAAGGACGCGGCATGTAAATTGATGTATAAATGAGGGATCATCGGTTCAAAAAAGTCCATAGAAGAAAGAAGAAATTACTTTTGTTGTGAAGGAGATAACTGGTTGATCGGATTCGTCTACCATAACTCGACAACCATTTTTTTTCTTCCTAGCCTTAAATATTACATTTCCATCGTCATCACTGATTTTAAATTTATCTTCAACCTCATGATTCTTCTCAAAAGTTAACTGAAGCGGATAATTTGCACAATATTTCTGATCTACAATTACCACCGGGTATTCAGGCTCCTTGAATACTCGATCCGGGGTTCCTTTTCTAGACATATCATCATCGGATGAATAACATGGGCTAGACATCGTCGAACCACTCGAGTATGGGCTCGACATTTTGATGATTATAATTAATAAAAAAAATTAATAAATGATATTGGATATATGTTATGTTCGATCACCGCTACATGGGATGAAGCTTAGCCAGCGTGAGACCGTTGCAGTGGTATGTTGTTTATGAAATATGTACGATTTCATTAGGAATGAATAAAAGTTGAATTACGGCCATCTTTCTTCAGATATAACGGATTTGTCCGAAGTTTGCGGTTTTTCATCAATTGTTATGGTCACTTTTCATTGACTTGATCAAAGTAATGTTGTTTGCTCCATCCATTCTATACGTGAAAATGTTTTGAGGGTTATTTTTTGTACTAAAAATAGTAATGTAACTTTTAACTTTATATGAGCAAATTTTGATCCCTTTGATAATATGGTTTTTATAATCATTTCTTGTAAGACCATTTTTAACCTTAATGGTGAGGTGGAATTATATGGTATACTTTTTGAGCGATGTGATAATGTCATGGAGTGATTAAGTGAAGGTAATAAAAGAGATCGTCAAATTTTATTGTTTAATAAGAGTGGAAAGATTTTGAGTCATATGCTAAAATTTGATTGAAAAGTTTAGTGAGAAAAAATAGATGATATATATATATATATATATATATATATATATATATATATATATATATATATATATATATATATATATATATATATATATATATATATATATATATATATATATATATATATATATATATATATATGGGCAGGATCAATGGGGAAGTAACCAATCGGGGGGAAGCGGGGGGAAGCAAATTTTTTTTTTTCCGTTTTTTTTTGAAATTTTTTTTCCGGCATCAAGATCACACGAAAATATGAACATTTAGAAGAGACACTTCGTGATGAATGTTATTATTTAGGCGGGAAAACGATCGACAAAAATAACATTCAAGATAATATTGTTCGTGAAGAATATGAACGTTTTTTTTTTCTTCATATTTTGTGAAGTAAAATTTAGCCCGAATAAACCCAAAACACCAAACCCTAAACCCTAAACTCTAAACCGTTCGTGTTAAAAACTCAATTTAAATCCTAAATCTAAACCCTAAATCTAAACCATAAACCCTAAATTTCTAAACCCTAATATATAAACCCTATAAACCCTAATATCTAAACCCCAATAGCTAAAACCTCAAAATACGCTCGAAAAACACGATAATTGTTATATATTACTTCTTCGAGCATTTTCCCGCCAAAATAAAAACATTTATCACAAAGTGTCTCTACTAAATGTTCATATTTTCATCTCATCTATAATGTTCGTGAACAAAGTTTTTTCAAAAAACGAAATTTTTTTTTGTTTCCCCCCGCTTCTCCCGAATGATTACTTCCCTCTTGATCCAACCACTATATATATATATATATATATATATATATATATATATATATATATATATATATATATATATATATATATATATATGGGCAGGATCAATGGGGAAGTAACCAATCGGGGGGAAGTGGGGGGAAGCAAAAATTTTTTCTTCTTCGTTTTTTTGGAATTTTTTTTCAGGCATCAAGATCACACGAAAATATGAACATTTAAAAAAGATACTTCGTGATGAATGTTATTATTTAGGCGGGAAAACGATCGACAAAAATAACATTCAAGATAATATTGACCGTGAAAAGAAGTTGTGATGTGGTCCAGCGGTTGGTGGCCTGCCTCCTTTAGGGGAGGTCAGGAGTTCGACCCCTGTTGACTACATATTAAAAACACAATTTCATCCCTGCCATGAAGTATCCACCCATGACACATTTCCCATATCATTTGGGGGGTAAAAGGGAGGGGGTTTTACTTGGCCGTGCCCTTGGATCGGTTTCAAGGTTTCCTCCCGGGCAGCGATGGGGGTGGGGTTATTATCGCTGCATCGGCATAGTCGAAACGGGAGATGATCGCAACGGATGGTTTAGTCCCCCTCAGGTGATCCCAATCGCTGTTCAAAAAAATATTGATCGTGAAAAATGTTAACGTTTTTTATTCATGTTTTGTGAAGTAAAATTTAGCCCGATTTAAAGTTTAGGGTTTAGGGTTTAGGGTTTGGTGTTTTGAGTTTATTCCATAAACCCAAAACCCCAAACCCTAAACCCTAAACCCTAATATCTAAACCCTAATCCATAAACCCAAAACCCCAAACCCTAAACCCTAAACTCTAAACCGTTTGTGTTAAAAACTCAATCTAAATCCTAAATCTAAACCCTAAATCTAAACCCTAAGCCCTAATTTCTAAACCCTATAAACCCTAATATCTAAAATCTCAGCATACGCTCGAAAAACACGATAATTGTTATATATTACTTCTTCGAGCGTTTTTTCGGCAGAATAAAAACATTTATCACAAAGTGTCTTTATTAAATGTTCATATTTTCATCCAATCTATAATGTTCGTGAACAAAGTTTTTTCAAAAAACGAAAAAAATAAATAAATTTTGCTTCCCCCCGATTGGTTACTTCCCTCTTGATCCTACCACTATATATGTGTGTGTGTGTATGTGTGAATGAGAAAAAAAATCTCACACCTCTTTATTGCAACCTCCAAAAACTTATTCATTGGGCACAATAGGGTCATACTTTGTGTAACTTCCGAATTGAGCTGAAAACTGAACATTCAACTTGCACGAATAAACTGTACAAATTGGCTAAACAAAAATTTTTCAACTTTTGATATGTGTTAGTTTGACTTTTCCTTGAACCATGGAAACTAGTCTTGTATCAATTTCATGTCCCTAGCTCCGGTTATAGCCAAAACGAAATCAGTGCGAGGTCAGAAACTGATTTGGCAAACTACAAATGTACCCCTTCTGATTCCTAACTTTTAATTATCATATGAGACCCTGGCAGGAATTTTTGGAATCGATTTTGAGTATACTTATGATCTGGAGTTTTCCATGTTAACTTGAATTTTGCACTATTAGATAATATGCTAAGTTTGCTACATGTACATGAACTTTGTGCACAACGATAAACTGAAATTGTGAAATTGACCAATTATGATCTAAAACGTGTTGTTTGACTTAGGTTTGACATGTTGACCAACATTTGACATGAACCTACTGATGTTGACTTTAGTTGACTACTTTGACCAAGTTTGACTTTCAGTTTGACTTCGGTTGACTTTGTTTGACTTGCATGATCTAGTTGACTATATGTTGACTTTTACTTTGAAACGCGCCGAGTCGAGCAATAAGACAACTTATACTATGAAACCAAACTTGTTTAAGACATATTTATTGACTAACCTAAATACGTATACTTAGGTTGCATTACTCGGCTATAAACCGTACAAGTCGTTTGTCTTTCAATCCAAGCTTATTCAAAGGTGAGTCTACAATCCCGCTTTTTATGTATTTTCAGGGATGAGAATACACGTTGTTGTACTTACATTATCAAATGCTTTTGTATTGACACGAGTACTATATATGCATATTGAGTTTGTTCAAAAAGCCTCTAGCTTGAATACTTTTAATATCATCGGTGTAAGCACAATTTAGATGGACGGATCCGTTATGTTGACAACCTCACCCTACAATATTAACTGTGGTGCATTTACTTTGAACATTAGATACACTCGAACAAGTGTATAACATTTTATGAGGTAAAGGCGGGTATAGTGGATTCTATACTCGGGTCATTGCTAGTATTCAGGTGCTCATAGATTATGCAAACGTTTCGCAACTTGGAGTTGTACTTGTAAAATCTCGTGGTCAAGGAAACTAAACTATTTTTCTGATAACTGTTTTTCAGATACTGTTACTTTACTTTAAACCTGTAGATTCACCAACATTATTTGTTGACCTGTTTTTGCGTGTTTTATTCTCAGGTCCTTAAGAGGTAGACTTCTGCTATGTTTCTTGCATGGTCTGGCCGTGGAGTCAGCATACTATTTAAAGAACATTATTTACTTTCGCATTTAAAACTTTTATAACTGTTTAAATACCGTTGGCTTATGGTTACGATCACAACAGTGTTTCTATTTTGGGATTATTGACTTATGTTTTTGGAAGTCAGCTTTTCATAAAATTAAATGCGATTGCTTTAAACGTCTCATATAGAGGGAGTAACTGTTAACTGTGGGACCTTGATTAACACGCCGTTAAATGGAAATTTGGCGGGGTGTTATAGATGGTATCAGAGCCAGGTTTCGGACCAAACGTGCACAGCGAGGATGCTGTGTCCCATTAGGGGGGAGGATTGTAACATCCGTGTTACATCCGTCCCACATCGGTTGGAGAGGGGAACGAAGCATGCCTTATAAGGGTGTGGAGACCTTTCCTAGCATGACGCGTTTTGGGACCACAAGCACAGCAGATCTCATGAGAACTCTGCAGTTAAGCGTGCTCAGGTGAGAGCACTACCAGGATGGGTGACCTTCTGGAAAAGTGCTCGTCGTGTGTGGTTGCCAAGAAAAATCCGTGCACCTACGGGCAAAGCGCACAATATCATGCTACGGGGAACGTTTACCTGAGATGTTACACATGATATCGTTAATTTCTTAGTGAACGCAAACTTAGTTAATGTGAGTAGGCCTACTAAGAGCGACGTCTCTATCTAGTTGACTGTTGGTCAATGGATACATGTTAATGATTCCACGACACGAACGAACAAAGTGTTAGGGTAACTTAGGTTTAGTCTCGATATCATAACTTCAACACTTACTTTTGAACGATGCCTCTACATCAAACTTTATAACTAAATCTTGTAATCTAAATGATTATAAACCTATGTTGTTCACTCAACCATTTTTGGTTGACACTTTAAGATTATTTTGTCTCAGGTGAAGATTGCTAAAAGATTACTTGTACTTGGACCTGGCTGCTATGGAGTCCGCATTCATTATTTATATTATGCATTAAAACAATTTCATTTACATTTTGGTTTATCATTTGTAATGACAGTTTATTTCCGCTGCTTTAAATACATTAGTTTTTAATAAAAACGTCTCATTTAGAGTCGTATATATATATATATATATATATATATATATATATATATATATATATATATATATTGGTTAGTCACATATGACCCCCGGTCCCATTTAGGGGGTGTGACAGATTGGTATCAGAGTCAGGTTGTTATAGAGAACCAGGATTGCATTTTATGTGTGCCTTAGGTGCTAGTTAGGGTGCCTTAGAAATCTATAGGACTATAACCTTTCCCGCCTTAGTTTAAGTGCCTTTATTATTTGTCTATATCCTTGCCTTAGTTTTAAGAGTGTTGGTTAAGATTCTAATCATAATATTCAAAAGTTAATCACTTTGTTTTAATGATGACACAAAAGAGATAAGTGGTTAATCATATGTAAGACGATATGAGTTCAGAAGCCTAAACTATCTCTAGCAAAAGACCAATGCATAAGTAATCATCTTGGTAAAAATGGTACGCGGCTGCACCACGGTCGACCGTGAACCTGACCGTGTGTGTCCTGTACCAACGATTTCAAGTTTTTCTAAAACTGTCAATCTACGGCTAACCTCAAGGTCAACCGCAGCTCGACCGCAGTTTTCTCTGTTACCAAATTCATCCACTTTAAGTTAGACCACTTTGAGGCATCTATAATTTATAAAACCTTTTTAAACAAACTTATAATAGTTGCCCTCTTTGATCTCAAAAGAGTTTTGAACCAAAAGATGTTAATTTTTACTAATCACACCTAATGACATTTTAAGCCAAATTTAGATTAAATACACAAGTGTTGTATCTTTTTATCCCATTACACAATGTCATTTAAACATACTAATAATGGTCATTGAAGTCCCAATTAAAGAGGTGCTCTCCCATTAGTTTTATGTACCATTGTATGTATGTAAATGTGATTAGTTCAAGCTAGTCAAAATTGTAACAAGGATCATTATGTTCCAACTAGACTCAAACTAGTTTATTTGAGTTGTAACAATGGTCCAAAGGGCAATATACTTTTAATGGTGTATCCTAGGGGATACACGCATAAAAACACCATTTCCATACAGAAAGATGGATCAAAAAGCATAAAAGATAATAAAATTTGGCGATTTTCAGTGTTTGCCTTCCAGCGTACAGCAGGCCGCCCAGCGTCAAGCGTAAGCCCTGCAGGCAGCTTCTATGCTTAAGCCCTTTAACTTAGAGCGTGAACGCACGCAGCCACGTCAGCACACGCCACCGACCTTTCGGATACTTCGCGTAACAGAACTATTCAGCGATTGACACGTGTATCCCGAGAATTTCGGACATTCTATGCCTATAAATAGACCCCCTGGGTCACCACATTTGACATTTGAACTTCAGTCAGAGAGAAGTACACTTTCTCTCTCACACAGTTCTTTCTAACTCTAAACGCACATTAGCCGCTTAGCAGCAATACGCTAGACGGATCAATTACAGATTGTTTCCCAGATTGGTTGAGGCCACCCCACGGATCTCTCATCTGTGTTCTGGGTCTGCATAGATTATTTCTCGAGGGCAAACAACAATCAACATCATACGCCACACACTGAGCGGCTATTGTCTTGTACTGGTACCTTACAGCCGCTATACGGAAAATCATACCAACAAATGGCGCCATCCGTCTCAAAGACCAGCAAAAACACCAATAGCATGAAGGCAACTGAAACAACTTCAACAAAAACAGCACTCGAACCATTTGATGAAAACATCATTGAGAATATACCAGTGGATCAGCTAACTCTTGAAGAAGCTTCAATGGAGGAAGAGGACCAATTGCACACTGGTCCAACAGATGACCAAGTGCACGAAACCATACCACGATTGAGAAAACCATTGATGGGAAGTTCTAGTGGAGGAATGTGGAAAGCCAGGTGAGGAACGCACAATGTTTCTTTTAAGATGACATCTGATATGAATGTTAAGCACAACAGCAAAGGAAAGTCAATTTCAAAATCACAATTATTCAAGTTATTCAATCAGTTGAATACTTTGGTTGATGATACTGAGAATCAACACAATGACGAAGGTTTTGTGGAAGATGATTGGAATTTTGGAGAAGAAGACGAGAAGTTCTTTATGACTGAGGAAATGGCAAGAAAGTTACTGGATGGAATTTTGACCAAGACGGCACCATCACGATATAAGCAGAAATTAGCACAACCAGCCATCCGTGAAACGTCTGTAGATAATTTGTTTGCTTTGATTACTGGAGATGAAGCTATCAAACTGCCAGCAATGGCAGAGTCAACACAATGTTTTATCCCTCGAATTGCAGATTATCCATTACCAAGAAATCTGAGAATTCCACATATCGGTGTTTATGATGGCACAACAGATCCAGAAGACTTTCTCACCATGTTTGAAGGTGTTATGAGATTACAGCATTAGGAGGATGAAACTACGTGCCATATGTTTCCAATGGTAATGCAGAAAATGGCGAGAGAGTGGTTTGCTAGTTTACCACCAAGGAGTATTATCAGTTTCCTTGATTTAAGAGCAAAATTTGTGATGCAATATCAAAGCTTGAGAAGCTGTACATTGTCACATCTTGATGCACATGAGATAGCAATGCACCAGAATGAATCACTGAGTGATTTCATGAAGCGTTATACTATTGAGTGTCAAAAGATACCAGACATACCAGAATCTCAGCTTGTTTCAGGGATTATATTTTGTCTTAATCAGCGACGTTTTGCATGATTGGTACACGCGTTGCGTTATGATGTACCAAAAGCATTGCATCAGGCATTGGTTATTGCTCAGAAACACTTGAGAGCGGGAGAAATGGGATATTCAAGAGTGGATAATTATCAAAGAAACTTCAGGCAGCAAGGCGAAGAATGGAATAGGAATGACAATTATCAGAGACAACATGGGTATGAGAACAATTATCAGAAGCATCAACACGGTTGGAGAGGGAATAATCATCCAACTGACAACTATCACCAGTGAAAGCCATTAGACAGGCATCCACTTATCATGGCTTTAACTAAAACTCCAAAAGAGATCTTGTTCACAGAACCGGTTAAGGAAACATTTCACCCTCCACCACCAATGGAAGAGCGCCAGGGACCACAGAGTGACAAGTGGTGTGATTTCCACGAAGTATATGGACACGATACTGATAACTTTAAGTCATTGATGAGGAAAATCATTGCAAAGATTAAAGCTGGGGAGTTAAACCATCTTTTACCAGGGAAAAAGTACCAGAGAAATGATCCAAACAAATGTTTTGCTTGGCAAGAAAAAGTGCGTCACGGTGGACGGCGTGATTAGAACAGAAGGGAAGAAAGAAATGATGAAAGGGATCCAACCCCTGAAATGCACATCAAGGTTATATGGAATGAGGTGGAGGAAAATGAAACAGACGGAGAACGCAGGACGGAGAGGTGGATGTATGCTCCAATCATATTTCACACCATTCCAAATTGGCATCTATCAGAGGAACCTGTAGTTATCTCAGCTGTAATTGCAAACAGAAACATCATTCGAATATATACTGATATAGGTAGTGAAGCAGATATTTTATATTTGCATTGTTTCAAAGCGTATCCGTTCAGCGTAAAGGATAGGCTTCGCTACACGAACTTGAAGATTGCTGGCATCACGGGAGAATCAATGAAGGCAGTTGGTAAAGTGAAGCTGGACGTAACATTGGGAATACACCCTTTAGTCCGAACAAAAATTGTGGACTTTACGGTTCTTGATGGCAGATCAAGATTCAATGCATTGTTTGGTAGGCGAACGCTTCGCAAATTTGGAGCAATCACATCTACACCGCATGCAGAATTCCGGTTCCCAACACCAAATGGTGTAGCAGTGATACACTCTGAATAAGTTGGACCGGCAAGGGAGAGATCAGTTGTTTATGAAGCTCAGGAAAATTTTGTTCAAGGAGGGACGCCAAGACAGTTGTTTAACAGAAACGATGTGAATGGGTATTTCAAACCACCCAAAAAGTGGGAGCATTAAACGCACGACGCAACACGCTGCATGGAAGACATTATATTACCATCATTTGTGCAGAATAGCTTGTTGATTCGTACAGAACAGTTTGTTTACCATGTTTTTTAATTTTCCTCAGTTCAGACAAAATCACAATGCAATTTTTGTAGTTTTCTGATTGGGATTGATCACCCATAGGAAGATGTTGCACAAAATATTGTATATGCGACAATGAAATATCAATAAAATTTTATCTTTTCTCACGCAAAGCGATACACATTACGAATGTAGAACATTGCATTCATACCTACCTACATAAGGCAAGGCATTTCTATGCCCCCGATGGTAGAGGCTCTTGTATCAACATTATAGATGCAAGGGATAGGCTAGCGTAAAGTGTTTACTTCGCTAGAGGGCACCGAGGCAAAAATAAAGATCTCATAATGTCATGACATACAGAATGGTTTATCACAAAGGCATAAATCTATTTATATTTTAAAAGCAGAAAAAATTAAATACAAGTGTATTTTTATAAGCCGCACAACGCCTAAGCGCAACACGGAAAGCGGAGCATTCTTTAAATAAGTATACTTTATACAAATACCTTAAACACACTTAACATTTTTATGATACTTTATCAACATAAACTATCATTATTTGATTCATCACTCATTTCATAAACATGATACTTCGAACACATCCTTGGAAAACAGACGCTTGATATCGGCCAAAAAGTCACATTTTTATCCCCAATATTAAGCCCTAGAACAATATAGATTTAAACTTTGTCAGAAAAATTATTACTTTTTCGGTTGATTTTGTAGATTAAGTAATTTCGAAGGCGATGCAAAAAGAATCAAGTAAAACGGAGCTAAAACGAAGATTATAGAGCGAAAACGGTGAAAGACAAGAAATCAAGTTACGATCCAACAAACTAGCAAGCCAAACGGTCAGAGCAAACGAGCACCTTAAACGGGCAAACCTGGTAAACGGCCCCTGCAAACGGCCTGCCAAACGGCTTCCCAAACGGCCTGCCAGCCGTTTGCAGGCAAATTTCAAGTCTATTTAAAGGGCTTCTCCATCCATTTCAACACACACTCAATTTGTAATTCATCTCATATTTTCAAGCTTTTAGTTAATTTTTAGTAGTAGTTAGCTTAGCTTTTATTTTCCGGAGGATATCCCGGCGAGTCCCTGCTATCTCGGGCAGATTTCTTCGGCCTTTTCAGGTTTTTATCCGAAACGCTTGTCTTTTGTATTAAACATGTATTCTTACTTATTATGTTTAATGATGCGTTCCGATATTACCATGATAGCTTAATTAATCTGTATTTTACCATGATAGAAGTTTGGGTTAGCGTAATTATGTTAATTTAGTACGATTACTATTATAATACTGAACTAGGAAGTCTGATAGATTTGTATGCTAGCATCTTAAGGATTGACCAACCTAGGTTGTGATCAGGACTTATCCACCTATATGAAATTAGCTACTTCATAGGATTAAGACCCCTGGTTATACTGTATCTGAAGATTCTATGAACTCGGTATGGCCGGAGTTCCCGAGAGGCATTTAATGCGCTTTTAGGACACGAAACTTAGGAATTGAGACATGAATGACCTAGTATGCCTATTGACTGTTTCAAAGAGACTTCTTAGGAGCTGTTAATATCTAGTTAGTGCCTTCACTGTGTGACTCAAGCCTATTGCATGTTCTTGTCTGATTGTTGCCTTAGGTCTTAATCATATCAACTGTTTAGGTATTCATTAGATTTCCGTCTGCTTTACTATCAGTATATTAACTATGATGCTGTATAATATTTGAATTGATATGATCTCATTAGTATGATGGAATGGTTGTTAGTTTTCATTTAAGGTTTTGCCTACTTAAACCGACAGATTCCTTTCGTTGGTGATCAATGTTCAATCAGCACCACACGTTGTTATTCAGTTAACTAAACTGATAACGAGGGTTAGGATTAGAGCTTAACTCACTAATAAACCTAGTGCTTTACTGAGGATAACCTCCAAGGTATTGTTACCTTTCACTTATGCGACCAAGTGACATACTTCTCATTGCTCAAAGAGAACTCCGAGAGTTCAGAGACAAGTAGGTCTGTGTAATTGGCTCATCCAACCAGATCTACATCATTCCAAGCATGGTCTTAACATAAGCATAATTACCTTTCCCTAACCCAATACTAATATCTTGGTCAACATTTCCCTGATCTGCATACTCCGGATATCCTTCCACTTATTTACTTTTTTGCACCTACGACTTTTAGCTAAAAAATAACTACTATCTTTTATCCAGGTAATTTAACTAAAAGACAATTATCCACTTGATCTTCAATTCGTTAATCAGCAAAAAATTACGACACTAGGTTAACTTACACATTCTACACCTTAGAAAGTAAAAGTAAATTTAGGCCCCGCACAATATAAATAAACGAAGACACTATGTGCTACCGAACCGGACATCCTGCGATCTAACGACACCGCACAAATAAAACTGTCCGTTAGTAGGATATCACTGTTTCTCTTGGCGCCTGATGTGTGCGAGGCGTACTAGGAAATAGTTATATTTTTACTACGAAAAACTATTAAATACGATACAATTTTACACAAGTTATTTATTTATTTATAGAGTGGATATACCTAAACCTTGCTACAACACTTATAGGTAGTGTACCTAATCGTACAGTAGTGTAGTTTTTAGTAAGTCCGGTTCGTTCCACAGAGAGACTTAGCCAAGTTTAACGATATATAAAAAATACAAATATATATATAAGTAGTATTATTATAATAAAAGGGGGTTTTTACCGTTTAATGACCGGTTTGTCGATTTTTAAAACTTTAGTCGCAGTTAAAACCTAATGTAAAATATTAAAAACAAAAATAACTTAATTTAAAGCGTAAAGTAAATAACGATAACGAAGTTGCGATAAATAAAAATGTGATAAATAAAAAGTACGATAATTAAAAGTGCAATTAAATACGAAATAAAGGAAATTAGATATGATATAAAGGAATTATGCTTATTTAAACTTCCGTAATCATGATGTTCGACGTGTTGTTTTTAGTTTAGTACCATGGGTTAATTGTTCTTTGTCCTGGATTATTCGATATGTCCATACGGATTTGTCCATAATAGTCCATCAGTCATAATCATAAAGTGCGAAAGTCTTCGTCAAATTATTCTTATTCCCGACGTCAAATATTCCAACTAATTGGGGATTCGAATTGTAACAAGGTCTTAATACTTTTTTTAATGAATACACCAGGTTATCGACTGCGTGTAAACAAGGTTTTACTACTTTGTTAACAATTACACCAATTACCCTTGAATGTAATCCACCCCTGTTTCAACAAGTCTATTGATTATTAATCCATCCCCGAGTCCGGTTAAATGAACAATTATTGGTATTTATAGATATCCCGCCCACCGTACCCAGTCAAGCGTATGTGGTTATATATAAAAACGTCAAATTATAAGTCTATATACTAAATCAACGAGGTATCATTTAGTTAATATAAAGCCCATTAATAGCCCATAGTCTAATTTCCGCAAGTGTCGCTCTTTTGTCCAAAATCCAATTATGGTACAAAGCCCAATTACCCAATTTTAATATTTAGCCCAAAATCACGATTACTTCGGCATTAAATAAGCATAATAATAACTTAGCTACGAGACATTAAATTAAAAAGGTTGAACATAACTTACAATGATTAAAAATAGCGTAGCGTTACACAGACAGAATTTCGACTTACACCCTTACAATATTCGCTAACATACCCTTATTATTAGAATTTAAAATTAAAATTATAATATAAATATAAATATATATACGTTGATAGATAGGAAGAGAAAAATACATAAAACTTGCTCAAAACCGCGAAATTTATAGGCATGTGGCCTGACTTTTTGGGTCATGCGACCGCATGAAAATCCCTCTTGCTAGCTATGCGATCGCATGGCCTGCTGGGACAGCTCAACTTTGGTTGTTTTCTAGCTTGTCGACGTTATTTTTAAATATATATAATATATAAATAATTTATATAATTATTTAAATATTATATTATATTCTTGTGCATAGTTGACTCATAATTTTAGGTCCGTCGCGTCGAGCGTTGAGAGTTGACTTTGGTCCCGGTTCCGGATTTTGAACGTCCTTGCGTACAATTTAATATCTTGTATTTTGCATTTTGCGACTTGTACTCTTGTAATTTTGAGACGTTTCTCATCAATAATTGGAACCACTTTGATTGTACTTTGTACTTTTGAGCTTTTTGGTCGTTTGCGTCTTCAATTCGTCGAATCTGTCTTTTGTCTTCACCTTTATTATTTAAACGAATATTACTTGTAAATAGAACAATTGCAACTAAAAGCTTGTCTTTCTTGAGGGATAATGCTATGAAATATATGTTTATTTTTATCATTATCAAATATTCCCACACTTGAGCGTTGCTTATCCTCAAGCAATATAGTCTTGAAATAAAAATACTAGAATCACTTCTTTATTCTTCACACTTTGTACATCAGTGATTTCTATACGGCGGTATGAACAATGATAGTAACGTTGTGGTTTACAGTCCCACATGACTATGAAAATTTAGATTCTTTAGGAAATTGGATCTTTATGAAAACATTTGATCTTTTAAAAATTTAATCTAGTTTTTACCCTAGATAAGTTTTCCGGAATAACCCTTCACCGGTGTTTGCAAATTGTTTTTGTGGGTTTGGTGGGTTTCATAATTGAAAATTTTAGTTCAAAACTTGCGGTTTTGTGTCACCCACTTGCTAAACTTGTATTGGGAAAGCAACACTTCCAGTTTACTTGCTCCGTATATTACCTTTCGGTAAACTACCGTCCGGTTGTAAAGGAAAGCGTTGGACAAGCAACTGTTAAGGCAATGTCCCCTGACATGCTTTTAATTATGGTCTATAACGTGTCGGATGCAATTACTATCCTTTGTAGGAGCAATAGTAAAGCTCACCCTATAGTTTTTCGGTCTGGCACAAGGTCCTGTCTTTGACCATGCTATGCAACCACCGTTCTTACGGTTGACACCCGATTTAGTTCAGGTGACCTAATGAATTCCAGGTGAATTCCTAGGATTTTACGTTCAATGGTAATGAACGCATTAAAAATGGGTTTTTCAGAAAACAAATCGGTTTGTAATTTTGATCAAAATATTTTCTCGTTCAAGCTCGAGTTTAGATATTATCGAATTCCATGAGTTTGTAATTCTTAATCTTTAAGGTCAATCTCAAGGATTGAGTAATATCAGTCTTAAAAGCTGATTTTTGATCTTTAAAGGAGATTATCCTTTCTGGGGGTCTGATTCATTAGTCTTATCAAGCTAATTTGCACGGCGCCCTCCCCATTTTACGAGACAGATCCTCTCATGGTTAGGATAAGTCTGACCACTTGGCGACCCTGTTTGATGCTGAGATCCGTGGATTTCCAGCTGATTTTCGAGAAAACTTTTCAAGGTTTTTCGTAGACTCTACAACTGGTCTGGACGACAACTTCATGACCTAAATCAAGAAGCGCGTTTCTTTTTCGGAAGACTTTACTTCCTTTTAATGATGGAATTGATTCATCGTGTAGATCTATCTTTCTTTCAAATATATTACAGTTTTTCGGGTAAAATAGATTAGTTTAGTCTAAAGCAAAAGTATCTTCAATTATTTGTTACAAAAATATGTGATATATGTTTTAAATAACTTGGTAAATTTTTCCCACACTTGGCTTTTATTTTCCTTTCTTTGCCTTTTTATTGTCCTCTATTCCATTTTAAATGAATTCTAACATTTTGGTTTGTTTCTCAATTTATGTCCTTTCCGAGGTAACAATAATTTCGGTGTTAACACCTAGTTTTATCGTTCATAAATATGTATAAACATGATTTTGAGTTCATTTAATTGAAAAATTTGAAATTTTTTACTAGAATTGGGTAGTCAGTATATAAGACTAGGGCTGTTCTTTATTATCAGAGAGCACTAGATTCTAATACAACTACTGCGTTACTAGTATTTTTAATGGTAACCAAGTGTATAAGTTAAAAAAAAATCCTAAATAATTTAACCCCTTCCCACACTTAAGATCTTGCAATGCCCTCATTTGCAAGAAATCAGTAACAATTTAAATTATTGAGGGTGATTAGCGTAGAAAAATGATTAAATTTTACCAAATTTCTAAACATATTGGCATTTATTTGCTGAATGATAAATGGTGCACATCATTTGTTCATTCCGTCTTGTTGTTACATCACATTTGTTTTTCATTTTGTCGTCAAAAGTGCTAGCTTTTGCTGAACTTAATGACAGTCTTTGAAAATGCGCTGTTTTACCCTGTTGTGTACATGAAATAAAATACATACAATACAAATATAAACATGCATGGTATTTTGAAATGGGACTTAAAATCCCACTTTCAAATCAAATATGAAATATTAGTACAAAATAATTAAAATATTAAACAATACATAAAAGTATCAAAATTTAATGTGTTTAAACATAAATAAACAGAAATATTAAAAAGATAAAATTCATAAAAATTACCAACAGGAACTATATCAATCTGGATAGGGGTTCCAGTTCATGTCGTCGTCCGGGTTCCATGGTTGGTGATAGGTGTACTGGTATGCCTGGTTAGGGTCGTAGAGAGTATATGGTGGTCTCATCTCGGGCTGGTGTGGAGGATAGTAAGCGGGTCGGGTCGGTACGTAGTGATCCTGAGGTGACAGCCGGCTCATGATCTGACGCTGATGATAGTCCCATCTATCATGCTGTTGTTGCCTGGAATGCTCGTAATCATTCCGGACTTGCCACTGCTCCATTCGACTAAATCTCTCCCCGTTTGTCATATCTACCTCATCTACACGCTGGTAGACGTCAGTCATAGCCTCCCTAATGACATCCCTAATATCATCCGCTTCCTCCATTTTCTCATCTGATCCTCTCTCTACCTGTGGATGACGACCTTCATAGGGTACTGACTGGTTGCGTATGCTCTTTAATACCTTAGCACCCTGATAGACCTTCAATCCTAAAGGCTCAACATGTTCCCTACATTCCAAAAGTGGACCCCCTTGGTCCCTATCTACACCCAAATACTCTCCAATGAGAGTAACAAAAATACCTCCTCCTATTATTCCCCCTTCCTGTATTCCTTCTACCATCTTAGACAAATAAAAACCAACACAGTAAGGGATATTAACAAAGCCTCTTGGGTCTCGAATACACTTTAGGTAAAATAAATCATATAAGGTCATTTTCTCCTTATTGTGACCTCCCTGTGTAATCGAGTTAGCCAAAAATCTATGAATTATACGAAGCTCGGCTTTGTTAATATGTAAGTAGGAGTGTTTTCCTCCCAGCGTGAAAACATTATAATCTGACATACGCCTCCAGACGGCGTTCGTGTCAAAATTCCTATCTACCCTTTCACCACGATAAATCAAATTCATACAATCGAGTAGTAGTAATTCACTAGGAGTATATATCTGCAAAGCCCTGGCCATGTCCAGCATGGACATCCTGTACATCCTACGGCCAAGTATAAATCTAAGAAAACTTTTATCATCTAACTCATAAGCTCAATACACCATTCCTTATATACAGGTCTACAAATGGTGAATAGATGTTCCCCATCGTGAAAAGAAGAGCTGCCATATCTTTGGATCAGATCCTGTCTAACTGAGTTAGCAAGTTGGATCCTTTCCAAAGGCTCCCAATTGATTACCCTTGGCACTTCTACATTTTTTGGCATCAGTTTAAATTTGTTACTTTGATATGTTAGGTAATCTCTCCAGCTTCTATCGAATCTCAGATTAGGATGCAACGTGTGTTCAGGAATCGTTGGGTATTCTACTGGCGGATGCATCAGAAATACTATAAAGGCATCAACAAATTGTAGCGGATCATAATAAGGTACGTGTTGATCAGGTTGATGTTGTTGTTCCTGTTGTGGTTCTTGTTCGGGTTCTGGCTCGTATTGCATTTCTGGTTCAGGTTCTGGAGCAGGTTGTCTAGATGATGATGATGCACCATCAGTATTAGTAAATCTCTGCAAAACACATTAAACACAAAATTTGTGCATCCAAATATTCATTAGTGTTAGCAAAATAACAAATTAACACAATTACAATAACATGTTAAATCAAAATTAAACTTATACGCATTTTCACAATTTTTATAATTCTACACTTTTTCAAATAAGCATATATGAAAATGTTTACAAAGTTCATAAGCATTCAACTCAAATATCATGTTAAAACAACCATTACTAGCAATTAAACAAGTTTCAAATAGCATTTACATCAATTTAATCAAGTTCATGAATTTTATACCTAAAAAGTCCACTTTAATTCTCAAAAATCATATTTAGGATCAAAGTTTGGATCATTTAGCTACCTAAACATGTTACATTACTTAATTTAGCAATAATTCATGACAAAAATCGGTCATAACCTGTTTATATCAAAAAGCCCCAAATTGCTCAAGAACACAAACCCTAGATTCCTAAAAAATTTGAAGTTTTTGGCTTCAAATCATATTAAATAGCATCAATCTAGGTTATACATGCATAAAATACTAACAATTTAACTCTAATTACACTAGAAATTAACAAAATCAAATTAGATAAAATATTGATAAATATTACAAAAACTAGAAAATTTAAGAGTTTAGGGGTGTAATTTTTACCTTCTTTGAAAAGCTTCTGAACAATTTCATGATTAGAGCGGATTATAGCGAGAAATTTGGTTGATTTTGGTGAAAAATTGGTGATTTTAGGGTGATATGTGTGTATGTGTTCTTGTGTTTGTGTATGTGTGGAGTGGAGACAGAAGCAGAACTCGTGGCCTTTTTGTTCCTGACCATTTTTCCAGCTCCATGCGATTGCATGGATTCTAAGGCTAAATCCCATGTGATCGCATGGGGTCCGGGTACAGTAACTTTTTTTTTTTTTTATATTATAAAAACCTTATACTAATGAAACATATAATTAATTAAAAATTAAAATTTTGTTTCTTTTTAGGATGAGGGCGTTTCGAATCATCGTTCTAGTCCGTCCTTCGACAAAATTTTAAAATTTGTCATTTTTAAGCGCGGTTTTAAAAGTAAGGATTTTTGGGTTTTTTTTTTTGTTTTTTTGTTTTTGGCATACTTTAATTCAATAAGATTAAAAGTAATGATAATAAAAGTTCTCGTCCCTCCCTTGGGTAGAGCAATTTCGGTTCAATGACCTAGTTTTCAACTTACGACGAATTTTAAAAATCAATTTTTAACTTAACGAAATAAAGTAAATTTTTGTTTTTAAATTCACACCAAACTTAAATTTAAAATGCATAAAATTAAAAATTCATATTATTAAAATTTTAAAAATTCACACCAAATTTATATTATAATTTTGTTTTTATACATACAAACTTATATTAAAAACATAAATTTTTCAAATATTTACAAACTTAAATATATTGATTTTAAAAAAAATTTACAATAATAATTTAATTTAATATTAATTTTAAAAACAAAGTAAAAATAAAATTAAAAATTTTTTTGGTCTTTTATCCCACTTTAATCAATCAAATATTATCAAAAATATAAGCCTCTCTCTTCGGTAAAGTAATTTCGGCTATATTACCTAGTTTTACTCCTGACGAATTTCTGAAATATTTTGAGTTGATTGATTGAAGATATTTATACCTTAAGAATAAACGGTAAATTTCGCAGTGATGTAATAAATTTTTGTATGATATCAATAATTTCGGTTACGCATACCTAATTTTATTGAATACCAATTTAATACTTTATAGCGAACGATTTAGCGTTTATTATCAAAAGGTTAAAAGCAATAAAATAAAAATAAAAACTGTACATACTTACATGTGAGATAGAATTCTCAGTGACCTGCTTTAGCCCACTCATAAGATAGTCGGACTAATTGGTTTTCCATAGCTACATAGGCATAACCTCGAGCATTCAACGATTTTTCTTCGAAACATATGAACGGTCCTTCTCTGCATAAAGTAACGAACTCGGTATTGGAATATGTTTGATTCGTCGAGCATTTTCCTTCGTGTGACCATTTTCCGCATTTGTGACATCTTTCAAGGTGTCGTGCTCTTCTTTTCGCTGCGGATTTTGATTTTCCTTTACCAAAATGTAACTTATTATGATCGTTTCTGAGTTCTTTTCTTACTCCATCCAATTTGGCTCTTATTACTGATACCAGGTCACTCGGGAGTGTGTCATTATTACGTTTAGTGATCATAGCGTGTAGCATTAGACCATGGTTCAGATCAAAGGAATTCTTCATCTCGTAAAATCTAAAAGAATTAAAAATTCAGAATGGGGGGAGAAGACTAGTTCTTTAGGGTCTGCTAGGGAAAGACCATACGGATTCCATTCTCGAGAACTACACGAAAACAGAATATCTAACTCTAACAGAAATATATATTACCCTAAAAAGATTCGAACCTCCCCACACTTAGTTAGATGTGGTGTTGAAATTGTGATTGACTTCATTGTCAACTTCCATCGCCTTTTCTTTTGGCTCTTAGCATCGTGAATCCGTTTATAAAGTTTCTTCGTTGAACTGTTAAAAATTGGTTCATCTAATTTCGTGTCATCAACGGGGTTCTTTGTGATTGGATCATCATTAAGTGTTTCTTCATCTTCCCCACACTTATGCGTTTTTATTGGTTTAACAGTTTTGGTTGGTGGAGATCTAAACTTTCGGTTCACAAAGGTGATCGATTTATCACCATCTCTAAGTGTCATTCTACCTTCTCTTACATCAATGAATGCTTCGGTGGTTGCTAAAAATGGTCGACCTAAAATTAGAGGAATATTAAGGTTTTCCTCCATATTAATCACTATGTAGTTTGCAACAAAGGTCAAACTTCCCACGTTAACAAGTAAATTATTTGCTATTCCAACCGGGTGTTTAATGGTTAGGTCAAATGATTGAACACCTATTTTGGTTGATTTTAATTTACCCATACCTAATCTTTTGTATAAGGAAAGAGGCATAATATTTGCACTTGCTCCTAAATCTGCGAGTCCATTATATACAACACCATCATTAAGCAAGCAAGAAATGATAAATTCACCCGGGTCTCCTGCTTTAGTAAGTCGAGTTGGTTTGTAAACCTTTTTCGAGTGTTCTTTTCTTGGTTCTTTCACTTCTATTTGAACTTCTTGTTCACATTTTTCTTCGTTTCTTGGAATGGGAGGTTTGTATAAGAATTCTTCTTCATCACTCCAATTTGAATCCTCCCTATTTTCCAATTTTGATTTTTCATATGTTGTTGATAACATATTTATGTTTTCATTTTGAATGTTTTCTTGGGTGGTGAAATTATGATTGACTTCATTGTAAACTTCCATCGGACCATGTATGTAATGTTTAACTCTGTGACCATTAACTTTAAATTCAATCCCATTTAAATTTATTAACTCTATTGTTCCGTATGGGAAAACTCTTTTGACTATGAATGGTCCAGACCATCTTGATTTCAATTTTCCAGGAAATAGCTTGAATCGTGAATTGAAAAGAAGAACTCTATCTCCTTCTTTAAATTCTTTTGAACTTCTGATTCTTTTATCATGCCATTTCTTTGTTCTTTCTTTATAGATTAACGAATTTTCGTATGCTTCATGTCTTAATTCTTCTAATTCATTTAATTGACTTAATCGTAGACGTCCGGCTTCATGTAAATCAAGATTACATGTCTTCAAAGCCCAAAATGCTTTGTGCTCAATTTCTACTGGAAGATGACATGCTTTTCCGTAAACGAGTTTGAAAGGTGTGGTTCCAATTGGAGTTTTGTAGGCTGTTCTAAAAGCCCAAAGTGCATCCTCCAATTTCATGGACTATTCCTTCTAATTTGATCATACGATTTTCTCTAGAATACGTTTTAAAGCTCGATTGGTATTTTCAACTTGTTCACTTGTTTGTGGATGATAAGCGGTTGAGATTTTATGAGTTACTCCATATCTTTTGAAAACTTTCTCAAGTTGATTGTTACAAAAATGAGTACCCCGATCACTTATTAAAGCTTTCGGTGTTCCGAACCTTGCAAAAAGACGTTTTAAAAAGTTGACTACAACTCGTGCATCGTTAGTCGGGAGAACTTGTGCTTTCGCCCATTTAGATACATAATCAATGGCAACGAGAATGTAGAGATTATTATGAGATTTTGGAAATGGACCCATAAAGTCAATACCCCAAATGTCAAATACTTCACATACTTAAATAACATTTTGTGGCATTTCATCATGTTGACTTATTTTTTCGGCCCTTTGACAAGCATCACATGATTTGCAAAGAAGGTGTGCGTCTTTGAAAATTGTAGGCCAATAGAATCCAGCATCGTAAACTTTTCTTGCGGTGAGTTGAGGCCCATAATGCCCTCCTGTTGGTCCTGTGTGACAATGGTTTTAGATTTGACTGGCTTCATCTCCGAATACACATCGGCGTATTATTCCATCGGGACAACTTTTAAACAAATGTGGATCTTCCCAGAAATAGTGTTTTATATCACTAAAGAATTTCTTTCGTTTTTGGTACGACAACCCTTTTTCAAGGAATCCACATACTAAGTAGTTTGCATAGTCTGCAAACCATGGAATTTCACTATAATCTATCTTCAATAGGTATTCATCAGGAAAGTTGTCTTGTATGGCCGATTCATTTAGAACTTCTAATTCGGGATTTTCAAGACGAGAAAGATGATCAGCGGCGAGATTTTCTGCTCCCTTTTTTATCTCGGATCTCAATATCGAACTCTTGTAAGAGTAAGATCCAACGGATTAATCTTGGTTTAGCATCTTGTTTCGAAAATAGGTATCTAAGAGCAGAATGGTCGGTATAGACCACCGTTTTAGCTAGAACGAGATATGAACGAAATTTGTCAATAACAAAGACAATAGCAAGGAGTTCTTTTTCAGTAGTTGTGTAATTTGTTTGTGCTCCTTATAACATCTTACTAGCGTAATAAATAGGTTGAAATCGTTTTTCAATCCTTTATCCTAAAACGGCTCCCATTGCAAAATCATTTGCATCGCACATAAGTTCAAACGGTAGATTCCAATTTGGAGTTATCATGATCGGCGCATTAGTGAGTTTTTCTTTAAGAATATTAAAAGATTTGATGCATTTATCTGAAAAGATGAATGAAGCATCCTTTTCTAGGAGTTTATTCATAGGAGTGGCAATTTTAGAAATTTTTTTTATGAAACGTCAGTAAAAACCGGCATGCCCTAGAAAACTCCTAACTCCTCTAACATTGGTGGGATGTGGAAGTTTAGCAATTACATCTACTTTAGCTCTATCCACTTCAATTCCTTCCTTTGAAATTTTATGACCAAGAACGATGCCTTCTTTAACCATGAAATGGCATTTCTCCCAATTAAGTACTAGATTTGATTGTTTGCATCTAATAAGCATTCGTTCAAGATTAACTAGACATGATTCAAAAGTATCACCGAAGACTGAAAAGTCATCCATGAAAACTTTCATGCATTCTTCTATCATGTCTTGAAAAATCGCCATCATGCACCTTTGAAAGGTTGCAGGGGTGTTGCAAAGTCCAAATGGCATGCGTTTATAAGCAAAAGTACCATAAGGGCACGTGAACGTGGTTTTCTCTTGGTCCTCGGGTGCTATTGGAATTTGAAAATATCCGAAAAAACCATCAATAAAACAATAGTAACTCTTTCCGGCTAATCTTTCCAACATTTGATCAATGAAAGGTAAGGGAAAGTGATCTTTTCTGGTGGCGTCATTAAATTTTATATAATCAATACAAACACGCCATCATGTTACAGTCCTAGTAGGAATAAGCTCATTTTTTTCATTTGTGATGACAGTCATGCCACCCTTCTTTGGTACGCATTGAACTGGGCTTACCCATGGACTATCAGAGATTGGATAAATTAAACCTGCATCTAGCAGTTTAATAATTTCTTTCTTAACAACATCTTGCATATTCGGATTTAGTCTTCGTTGGTGTTGCACATACCTTTTATGACCTTCTTCCATAAGGATTTTATGTGTGCAATACGAAGGACTTATTCCTTTAATATCATGAATTTTCCATGCAATAGCTGGTTTATGAGCTTTTAGCACAGAAATGAGTTGAGATTTTTCATTTTCAGTAAGAGAAGACGATATTATTACAGGTAATTCAGATTCACCATGTAAATAAGCATATTCCAAATGGTTTGGAAGTGGCTTTAACTCTAATGTCGGTGGTACTTCTATCGATGATTTATATCGATATCTGTCTTCTTCTTTTAGCATTTGAATTTCTTCTGTTGTTGGTTCATATCCATTAGCCATAAGTGTAGCTAACATTTCAGTTTTATCAATTGGTTCAGTTCCTTCTCCTAAAGAACATTCTCCTGTTCCTTGTAATTCTGAAAATTCTTCTAACAATTCTGCATGTGAATCTATAGTTTGAATATAATAACATGTATCATCTGCAGATTGCGGTTGTTGCATTGCTCTATCAACAGAAAAGGTAACACTCTCGTCTTCTATACTTAGGGTCAGTTTCTTACCGAACACGTCTATTATTGCTTTAGCCGTGTTTAAGAATAGTCTTCCTAATATGAGAGGAACTCGAGAATCTTCTTCCATGTCCAGAATAACAAAATCTACTGGAAATACTAAAGTACCAACTTTAACTAGCATGTTTTCCATTATCCCTCTAGGATATTTTACTGATCGATCGGCTAGTTGTATACTTATTCGTGTTGGTTTCAATTCTCCAAGGTCTAGTTTAGCGTATAGTGAATACGGCATTAAATTTATACTAGCACCTAAGTCTGCCAATGCTTCTATTGAACTAAGACTACCCAGAAAACATGGAATTGTGAAACTTCCTGGATCTGATAATTTTTCTGGTATCTTTTTCAACAGCACTGCAGAACAATTAGCATTCATAGTAACAGCCGAGAGTTCTTCCATTTTCTTTCTATTTGTGATTAGATCTTTCAGAAATTTAGCATATCTAGGCATTCCTGAAATCACATCAATGAAAGGAAGATTGACATTTATTTGTTTAAACATATCCAAAAATTTGGATTGCTCAGCTTCAAGTCTCTCTTTTCTCATTTTACTCGGGTAAGGAAGTGGTGGTTGGTATGGTTTAACATAAGATTTAGCCTTAACTATGTTATCTTCATTAACCTTTTCAACTGCCGGTTCTTTTTCCTTATCTTGTTCAGACTGTGGTTCTTGTGGAGTAGGAATAGCTTCATTAGAAATTATAGGTATTTCGGGTGGTTTAAGTGTAATACCACTTCTCGTGGTAATGGCTTTAGCTGTTTCATTCCTGGGGTTAGCATTTGTATCGCTAGGTAGACTTCCCGGTTTTCTTTCACCTATCAACCTTGCTAGATTACTTACTTCTTGTTCCAAATTTTGGATAGACGCTTGTTGATTTCTAAATGCTTAAGCATTTTGTTCATTGGTTTGTTTCTGAAATGTGAAAAACTGCGTTTGAGATTCAACTAGCTTTGACATCATGTCTTCTAAATTTGGCTTTTTATCATCGGTTTGTGGTGGTTTATTTTGAAAAATAGGTCTTTGCTGGTTGTAAGTATTATTGGATACTTGTTGATTACTAGGACCTTGTTGGTTGTTGTATGGAACATTTCGGTTATAATTCTGATTTTGATTGTAGATTGGTCTTGGCGGTTGATAATTATTCTGATAATTATTTCCAGGCCTTTGGTTCATGTATGAAACATTCTCTCTTTGTTCCATTGTTAGTTCAACACTGAGACAATCTTTTGTCAAATGTGGTCCTCCACACAGCTCACAACTAATTCGTATTGAATGAATATCTTTAGTCATCTTTTCCATTCGTCTCTCGACAGCATCTATCTTTGCAGAAATGGAATCGAAGTCATGGCTAGAATCGGCTCTAGCTGCTTTAGATGATCTAATGATATCTTTTTCTTGATGCCACTCATGTGAGTGGGAAGCAGTGTTATCAATAATTTTGTAAGCGTCAGTTGCAGTTTTCTTCATAATGGAACCACCAGCTGCTATATCGATGTCTTTTCTTGTAGTGATGTCGTATCCTTGGTAGAATATTTGTACTATTTGACAGGTGTCTAAGCCATGTTTCGGACATCCTCTTAATAACTTTCCAAATCTTGTCCACGCTTCATATAGAGTTTCATTTGGCTTCTGTGTGAACGTAACAATTTCTCCTTGAAGTCTCACGCCTTTAGATGCCAGAAAGAATTGTTTAAGAAAATTTTCAACTAAAACATCCCATGTATCAATCGCCCCTTCAGGTAACGACTCTAACCCATCTTTGGCTTCTCCCTTTAAAGTCCAGGGAAATAACATGAGATATATCTGTTCATCCTCAACTTCTCTTATTTTAAATAGAGTACAGATCCTATTAAATGTACGAAGATGTTCGTTTGGATCTTCCTTCGGCGCACCACTAAATTGGCATTGATTAGTTACCATGTGTAGAATTTGTCCTTTAATTTCATAATCTGGCGCATTAATGTCAGGTTGAGTAATTGCGTGACCTTGGCCAGTGCGTTTAGCTCTCATTCGGTCTTCCATACTTAGAGGTTCCAGATTTTTCATGATTGAATTTATTGAATCTGAATCACTAGAGGATTCCGATTTAATGGTAGGTTCCTCAACAATCTCTGTTTGAATGATTGGTGGTTTCGGAGGAAAGATTAGTGGTTCAGGATCTCTGAATTGTCCCTGAATATCCTCCGGATTCTCAATTGTGAGGTCGGGTTCAAAAAATGGATTATCGGAAATTTGAATTGGAGTACTTGGTCGACTGGATGACGATTCTAAAGAAAAATCAACGGCGACAATATTGGCTAGATGTCTTGATCGAGTTACATGTGGTGAACGTACAAAAGGTGGTGAACGTTTTGCTCGGTGCATTCACTGAATATCCTATTAGTTATAAAAATTAAAAATTATATAAGTTATCAAATTAATAGACTTTTCTGATTTTGCCCACGTTTCGAATAGCCAATAGATGCAGCAGGTAGCCAGGACCCTTTAAATCGGAAGCCCACAACTTGCCACTAACAAATCCAACTATTACTACGAACCAGAAAATTTAGGATGTCTATCAATTTAACAGCTTAAAATAATTTTTCGTTGAAATTTAAAGAAATTTAGAGAAGAAATAGAAAATTCTATGTCCAAAAAACTAGAGCGTCGAGAAATAAGAAAGAAAAAGAGCGCGTCGAAAAACGTCGAAAAATAAAAAGTTGAAAAAAATAGGCGTCGAAAAATAAAAATAAGAAAGTAGCGCGTCGAAATTTAAAAAGGAACTAAAAACTAAGAATTAAAAGTTGCGTCTAAAAATATTAAAGCTTAAAAGGAATTCTATATCTAAAACGGCAATAACTTAAAAATGTACTAAAAACTTAAAACGGTGTCGCAAAATTCTAAAGCACCTAAATCTTAGTTTAAAGAAAAAGCACTTAAGGGATTTTATGTCAAAACCTAAAAATCTAAAAATAAAAATAACTATGGCAAAAACTATGACTTAAAACTAATTACGAGCGAAAAATACAAAAATTACGCTAAAACAAATAAAAAGATACAAAATATAAAAATATACTTAAAGTTGTAAAAAGTACAATTTTTATAAAAATATTATTTTTATATTATTTATTTTATAAAACTATTAATTTTATATATTTATTAAAACTAATTAAACTAAATAATACAAATTAATTAAAAACTAAAAATAAATAATTAAAAACATTAACCCTAATTAGGGTTTTAATAATAATAATAATAATTACCCCGTAATTAATGCAGTACCAGGTCACATGGGACGTGTCAGATCACTTCATGCGGTCGCATGAAATTTTTGCCTTCGGGTTCATGCGATCGCATGAAGCAGGGTTTCGGGCCAAATGCTGGGCGGCAACAGTGATCGGGCCGAGTACTTTTTATATATTTTTTTCTTTTTTCTGTTTTGCTGTTTTTTTAAAATAAATAAATATTTATATAAAATAATAAAATACTTATATTTAAAAACTAAAATAGAAATAAAAATACTTTTTTAACTTTATATATTTTAAACAAACTCTTAAAAATAAATATATAGATATTTTTCTTTTATATTTTTGTATATTTTTTAAAAACGTATATTTTTAATAAAAACTTAATAAAACTCTAATAAATTTTTTTTTATATAGCGTTGCGCTTCCGGCGTTTAAGCACGAAGTCCCCGGCAGCGGCGCCAAAAATACTTGATGTGTGCGAGGCGTACTAGGAAATAGTTATATTTTTACTACGAAAAACTATTAAATACGATACAATTTTACACAAGTTATTTATTTATTTATTTATAGAGTGGATATACCTAAACCTTGCTACAACACTTATAGGCAGTGTACCTAATCGTACAGTAGTGTAGTTTTTAGTAAGTCCGGTTCGTTCCACATGGAGACTTAGCCAAGTGTAACGCTATATAAAAAATACAAATATATATATATAAGTAGTATTATTATAATAAAAGGGGGTTTTTACCGTTTAATGACCGGTTTGTCGATTTTTAAAACTTTAGTCGCAGTTAAAACCTAATGTAAAATATTAAAAATAAAAATAACTTAATTTAAAGCGTAAAGTAAATAACGATAATGAAATTGCGATAAATAAAAATGCGATAAATAAAAAGTACGATAATTAAAAGTGCAATTTAATACGAAATAAAGGAAATTAAATATGAAATAAAGGAATTATGCTTATTTAAACTTCCGTAATCATGATGTTCGACGTGTTGTTTTTAGTTTAGTACCATGGGTTAATTGTTCTTTGTCCTGGATTATTCGATATGTCCATACGGATTTATCCATAATAGTCCATCAGTCATAATCATAAAGTGCGGAAGTCTTCATCAAATTATTCTTATTCTCGAAGTCAAATATTCCAACTAATTGGGGATTCGAATTGTAACAAGGTCTTAATACTTTGTTTAATGAATACACCAGGTTATCGACTGCGTGTAAACCAAGGTTTTACTACTTTGTTAACAATTACACCAATTACCCTTGAATATAATCCACCCCTGTTTCAACAAGTCTATTGATTATTAATCCATCCTCGTGTCCGGTTAAATGAACAATTATTGGTATTTATAGATATCCCGACCACCGTACCCAGTCAAGCGTATGTGGTTATATATAAAAACGTCAAATTATAAGTCTATATATTAAATCAACGAGGTATCATTTAGTTAATATAAAGCCCATTAATAGCCCATAGTCTAATTTCCACAAGTGTCATTCTTTTGTCCAAACCCCAATTATGGTACAAAGCCCAATTACCCAATTTTAATATTTAGCCCAACATCACGATTACTTCGGCATTAAATAAACATAATAATAACTTAGCTACGAGACATTAAATTAAAAAGGTTGAACATAACTTACAATGATTAAAAATAGCGTAGCGTTACGCGGACAGAATTTTGACTTACACCCTTACAATATTCGCTAACATACCCTTATTATTAGAAATTAAAATTAAAATTAAAATTATAATATAAATATAAATATATATACGTTGATAGATAGGAAGAGAAAAAGATATATAAAACTTGCTCAAAACAGCGAAATTTATAGGCATGTGGCCTGACTTTTTGGGTCATACGACCGCATGAAAATCCCTCTTCCTGGCCATGCGATCGCATGGCCAGCTGGGACAGCTCAACTTTGGTTATTTTCTAGCTTGTCGACGTTATTTTTAAATATATATAATATATAAATAATATATATAATTATTTAAATATTATATTATATTCTTGTGCATAGTTGACTCATAATTTTAGGTCCGTCGCGTCGAGCGTTGAGAGTTGACTTTGGTCCCGGTTCCAGATTTTCGAACGTCCTTGCGTACAATTTAATATCTTGTATTTTGCGTTTTGCGACTTGTACTCTTGTAATTTTGAGACGTTTCTCATCAATAATTGGAACCACTTTGATTGTACTTTGTACTTTTGAACTTTTTGGTCGTTTGCGTCTTCAATTTGTCGAATCTGTCTTTTGTCTTCACCTTTTATTATTTAAACGAATATTACTTGTAAATAAAACAATTGCAACTAAAAGCTTGTCTTTCTTGAGGGATAATGCTATGAAATATATGTTCGTTTTTAGCATTATCAGCGCCGCTACCGTGGATCGAATATTTTGATCGAGAAAAATTTTAAACATACAAAAGTGTTGTTTGGTGGTGTCTATAACGACCCGACTTTTTCGACTTGCTTTTGTGCTTTGTGCTTTCACGAAACTGTGTATTTGTGGGTACTGAACTATATTATGCTCTGTGAACTTTCTGCATGTGGATTACTTTCATTTATATATTAAAACGTGCCTTTAAGTACGTAGGTTACTTAACTTAACCCCCGGAAGCCTTTATGATCGTTAGTGTTACTTGACTTTTTTAATGAACTGCGTACTGCGTACATGTTTAACTTTTGTCGTAATCGGAAGATTATGACTACGAAATACTAATTGTTATTTTATAATAACAATTACTTGGATTTTTGGATGCTTAATTACGCTTAGTAATTCACTAGAGCACACTAGTTAGTCTTGTTGGATTTTCTACCTTGTTGGACCTTAGCCCACCCTACACTAGCTAGTATACTATTTAATTAGCCCAATTATAAATAACTAGTGACCCATTAATAAGTAAGACAAATGCCCATTTATTAGAGGGAACATACTAGCATTTTTGTCAAGTATTATCCTTAATGTTGCATGTGATCCTAACATAAGCACCAACTTTAGACAACCATTAACCAACAAGCAAAAAGTTGTCCCCCTTTTCCCCCACCAAAACCCACGGCCACCATCACCCTCCCACCTCCTCACCACCTATAAATACAAGCCTTACGTCACCCATTTCACACTTGATTTCATTTGTAATTTACACACACTTACTCTCTAATTCTCTCTCTAAAAAGTGTAAGTATTTGATTTTTCTTCTCCTTCTTCTTCCCTTCTCTTTCACGAAATCATCATCATCATCAAAGGGTCTAACTTTTTAGCTTTTGATCTTGATTACATCTTGTAGATTCAAACTTGGGTTTGAATCCTTCAAGATCATGGAAGCTTCAAGCTTTCTAGCTTTGAATCTTCACCTATTTTGTAGATCTAAATCTTTTAGCTTTAATCTTGTTATTTTGCTATAAAGATTCAAACTTATGTTTGTAATCTTCATGTAACTTAAAGATCCAAGCTTTATGCTTCAAGATCTTTAAGAACAACCAAGATTCAAGCTTTCTAGCTTTGAATCTTCATTTCTTTTGTTGGATCTAAGTTTTCTAACTTATGATCTCATTATTATGTTATAAAGATCAAAACTTGTGTTTGTGGTCTTCATGTAACTTGAAGATCTAAGCTTTATGCTTCAAGGTCTTTAAGAACACCAAAGATTCAAGCTTTCTGGCTTTGTAATCTTATAACTTATGTGAAAAGGATCCAAGCTCTCTAGCTTAGGGTTCCATCAATTCATTTGATTAAGATTATGTTCATATTTGTTTGATTGAAGTAAAGTTTGTAGCTTTAGTTGTAAATAGAACTTGTATTTGTGTTAAGACTAAGGATATGATGTAACCTTGGTTCATCATCTATCTAAGACTCTTAAATGAGTTGTGTTCTTACTTGATCTTAACATATTGTGTGTTGATGGTTGAATCTTGGTCAAGATAAAGCTAACCCATCAAAGAGTTGTACACTTGAAGCTTACAAGCATCAAGGATGAGAACCGTGATGAGCATCAAGCACCAAGAACCCCACCGGAGCACTTGTTTACTATTTTTCGGGATCTGATCAGATTCCTGGACTTCTGGAAAATTGATTTTCAGTTACTACGTTTCGATTAGATGACTTTTCGTTTAGGCCTCGTCTTAATCCTATATACGGTTTAGGATTTATAGCCCCCGAAAGTCATTACGCCTTTGTAACGTTGTGCTGAAATTTCTGACTTACTCGCACTTAAACCGTCGCCACGGTCAAACGAAGACGAGTTAGGTTCTGAAAATTGGTCAGCGGTTAGAGGACTCATATACGGGGCGATATCCACTGACTACGCATCTTTTCGTTTTGTATAGAGGTCGTAGCAGCTGACCGAAGTCAGCCTATTATTTCGATCTCTATTCTTGTCAAACTTACCTAGCTTTTATGATGATGAATGATGATGATGATGACACTTAAATTTAATTTATGCACTTTTAAACCTTTGGTAACAATATACTGACCTAGTGACCTTTGACTTAGGTTGATGACCTTTCAGACCGACTTACTACTTGCATACTTTCATTATCAACTTTACCGCTTTTATCACTGTGAGTTATAGCTTCCCTTTTTTACTTATACTATTTTTGGGACTGAGAATACATGCGCTTTTATTGTTTTACATACTAGACACGAGTACTTAAACTTTATATATGTGTGGGTGATATAACGGCACAAAGATTCCTCTTAGCACGGTAACCTTTAATCATTGGTTTTTGAACCGGTGAACGCGAATATTAGATATGGATCCATAGGGTTTGACATCCCCACTCGGGCTAGTCGCGCTAGCATTTAACGGGTGTTTGATACTTCGAGGACATACGCACTCGCCAAGTGTACTTTTAGGGGGTATTACTATTACGTTAAGTTAGTTACTGGGTGCCCTTGGATAAGCATATACTTTTCATACTGTTTTGAATACGATAACTCGTGGTCTACATTACTTTACTATTTACAAACTATAGCTCACCAACATTCGTGTTGACTTTTAAGCGTGTATTTCTCACGTGCTTAAACGATGTTGCTTCTGCTGTTAGACTTGCTGTCTTGGTGTTATAGACTTGCAGTTATGGACCTGATGTGTTAGATTTCCGCTGCATTACTTAGAGATGTCTCAATCATGAAACTTTTATCTTGCATTCGTAACTTATGTTATTTTCAAATAATGACTTTGTAACGACCTTTGTGTCATGTTATCTTTTGTAAACGCTATCTTTTTATGAATGCAAATCTGGTTTTCAAACAGCATGTAGTATTTGACCGTGTAAAGATCCTGTTGTTAACAAATCGTACACGATGGTTTTGTACGGGGCGTCACATTTGGTATCAGAGCATTGGTTGTAGGGAATTAGGTTGCATTAGTGAGTCTTGACCGAGCCAAGTAGGATTCACTGATAGGACTAATCTACAACTTGCTTGTTTAACTTTTTCTGCAGAACTTACGGCATGCTACTGCTTACTTTTACTACTATGTGTACTTGCTGTATGCTACTGCTTATTCTCGCTACTGCATGCTACTATCTGCTTTCGATTGCATGATACTTTTGTAGGATTTTGTTAATATTTCCATGATATGTACTGCTAGGATGTTGTAGTGCCTAATTACGTGCTTGCTATATGTCTTACTGATATGGAAAAAGTTATTTTTCCCTGTTCAGATGTCAGACATGCTGTCCATGACCTTTGAGTTCCAGAGTGACTCAGAGACGACTGTTACCTCTCCTAAGATTGTTGCTGATTCACCGCTACCCTTCGACGACTCTGGCTATTCACCTTCCAGTGGACTCGTGCTTGACCTTATAGACGTCTCAGACGGAGATGAGGATCCAGAGGAGATTCCAGCTCCACCTAGCCCTAGACTCCCGGGGCCACAGCACCATCCCGGTGGTACTGTGATTCCTGGGGGAAATGAGGATGGTCCTTTCTGTAATGAGCGAGGTCATTGGGTCAGATTCCTTGCTGATGGACGTGTCGTAACGATCCCACCTAGCAGATATCGACTTATGACCACCGGCCGGGCAGATCCACCTTCAGATGATTCAGACGATTCATCATCGTATGACTTCAGCGAGGAGGATTTCGAGGATGATTTCGAAGAGGACCCTGAGGAGGCGCCCGTGCAGCCGCCCTCTACCCTACCGAAGAAGCGGTATCATTTCGATGGTACCGTTATCCCAGGGATTCACGGAGGTAGACCGTTCTTGGACGCATGTGGACAGTTAGTTATGGTTACCGCCCGTAAGCGGGTTGTGCCATATCCTGCTGATCCATTCGTGTGTAAGGTTGCCCGTTACGCACCATCTACTTCTGGTGCTGCACTATCTGCACCACCGGCACCATCTGCACCACCTGCACTGCCTGACCCACCAGCATCCCCCGTCATCGAGGAACTGACGAGAGAATTGCATATCCTCCGTGCTCGGGTAATTGAGCTCGAGGAACAGATGTCCCACCTGATGGACATCATTTACCCACCATCACCGTAGGATTATTGTATTAGATTTCCTTATGTAACTCTGTTAGTAGTTTCATGTTTTACTCTTGTGTTGTACGAACCTTATGCGGATGTATGCAACTTTCTTATTAATGAATAGAACTTAATGTTGTTTAATTATTATACGGTGTTCTATTTACGCTACTGTATGATGATTTTGTGGTATCTGAATCTGGTTGATTTATTTAATTAATTGTGTGTTGTGTTGATTCCATACTGGGTGCCTTATGCCATAATATTATTGGATGCTGGATTTTGACTTGAGTCGAAACTTTTGTTCAGAGGAACAATGGCAAACGGAAGAGTCCCAAGGGAAACGCCCACATCGGCACAGATTGAGGAAATGATTGTTGCTCGAGTAGCTGCAGCTATGGCGAATGCCAACCCCCAAGCTCCACCCGCTAACCAGAACAATCATAACGGGTGCACCTATAAGGAATTCCAGAGCTGCAAGCCCCACAATTTCAGTGGTACTGAGGGGCCAGTTGGACTGACAATGTGGTTTGAGAAGTTGGAAGCCGTGTTCCGTGTGAGCAACTGCTCGAAAGTGAACAAAACTAAGTACGCCTCCTGTACTCTGTCGGATGGCGCTTTAACCTGGTGGAACACGCTTGCTCAGGCTAAAGGAATTGACGAGGCTTATGCTACCCCGTGGGAGGAATTCAAAGGGGCTATGATCGAGGAGTACTGCCCCATAATGGAGATCCAGAAAATGGAAGCTGAGTTTTGGGAGCTGAAGGTTGTGGGAACCGACCATGTGTCATACCCCGTCCTAATCCGTCTGGACGAAGTTACCAACATCTGGTTCCATTGCGATGATCGACTCCAAATAATGTCTTTAAAATGAGCAAATGTACAGCGGAAGATTTTTTTCATACATGAGAATAAACATGCTTTCAAGTGTCAACCAAAAGGTTGGTGAGTTCATAGGTTTATCTTAAAACAATAAAATTCATCATTTTGATAGACCACAAAATTTAAATGCTGCATGGTACAAATGGGCCCGAATCCTATACCCACCTGTAATGTACATGCTATATCTTTTAAATACAGTACATCTTTCTCGTATACAAAACCATTTTCATAAATCATAGTAACCGTACACATATCACGTGCACAAAAATAACATACACATAACCTGTGTATAAAATTATTCTCTCGATATATAACATTCACATCAACTGGTGGCAATTATCATGTCCACATAATTCAATGGTGGCAATTATCATCTCCACATAATTCAATGGTGGCAATTATCATGTCCACATAATTCAATGGTGGCAATTTATCATGTCCACATAATTCAATAATAATCCGCAGAACTTCTATCTGCATAATAATTCATTCGAGGAATGTTTTGCTTGTGTCTATCTTGTCAAACATTTATAAAAGCATTTCATGTATTCGCAGTTCAAAACATATTTCAAGAGCATTTAATAAAGCAGTTGTAAAAACAGCGCATGTATTCTCAGTCCCAAAAATGTAAAGAGTAAAAGGGAATCAAATGAACTCACCATACTGTATTTTGTAGTAAAAATACATATGACAACATTTAACAAGTGTAGGGTTGGCCTCGGATTCACGAACCTATAGCATTTATGTATATATTAACACACATAATTGTAGTCGAACAAATTTATATATTATATCTTAAATTATATATCTTATATTTTTAGTTTGTATATTCATTTTAAATAATTAATATTTAGATAGTTTTATATATATATATATATATATATATATATATATATATATATATATATATATATATATATATATATATATATGTGATTAGTATTATGTTGAAAATCAATAATTTGTTATATGTAAATATTTATATATTTAGTGTTAATACGTTTATTTTATAATTTTTTGTACTACTCATATATTATGTATCAAATATATTTTTATGTATCTAATATTTCTTAGATAATAATAATAATAATAATAATAATAATAATAATAATAATAATAATAATAATAATAATTTTTATTATTATTATTATTATTATTATTATAATTATGATAATGATAATAAGAGAATAATAATAAGTAAATAAATAACTACCTCACAGAAGTAGCCCTTTAAATAAAATACCCAAGTCCGGATTTGAATCCGCGACGTCCCGCTAACCTGCAACACTCCCAAACCACTAAACCGCTCAATACTTTCTCATACTAACTCGTACACCAAAATATTTAATATAATCGAAACAGGTATCATCTTCTTTATAACTTCACCATCATTTTTATCATGTCCTCACCATCATCATCGATCTTATTTCTATTATCACCTTCGTTCATCATTTTATCATCACCATCTATATCGTATGATCACTGCCATCATCACTTAATCAAGTATGTCGTGATAGGGAAAAAATAGACAAGACACAGCAGCTCAACACCATTCTTTGTTGGGCCAGAAATAAGTGTTTGGGCCCAAGTTAAACACTTGTTGGGTAAAAAAAAAAATAACGGCTGAAAAATAAAATTAAATAAATCGATGGGAGTTTGTAGCGTTTTCTGTTTCTCCTTTCTTTGCTCAATAAGAACGTCATCTTCCATCTTCCAATCAAACATCATCATTTATCAATGAGGGAAAAAAAATTCGCATGGTGGAGAGGACCCATTTTGGTCGGCCAACAATGAACAAGGAATACACAATCATGATTGATTAGTATCAAGTGGAAGTTATTTGTAAGATATTTGGATCCAACGTGCGAACTCATCCGGCTGTCCCTCCACTTGAATAGCCCAATACTTGATAGGTCCAAGAGACTATTAATGGGGTTGATCGACTTTTAACAAAAAAATGCTCGTGATCTATTTAGAATCCAATGAGGTTGTCTCCCGGTCCCTCCACTTCCTTTTATTTCGAGTATTTTATCCACCACTCAAACAATTTAATTCACTTTCATCATGATCCTTTACTTCATTAATATACATCATCGTTAGTTCATAACAACCACAGGAACAATGGTTAACGAATGTGGATGGTCCTTTGTTCAATTAAACAGAAAGAGGAAGCATAATAGCAGCTGTAGTGGCTGAGTTCTAAATAGAAACATAAACATGATAGCAGCGAAAATAGTTTACAAGATGGTGATGGTGTTGGGTGTTGAGGTAGTGTTGTTGTTCGAGGTGATGATGGTTCTCGGACAGACCAACAACATAAATAGTAACTGGTTCGATACTGGTGGGTTTGGTGGTGATTTAAGGTGAAGGTGGTGGTTGATCGAACAACACTCCCTGCTGCAAACAACAGCTTTAAATCGAGGTGATTTGGTTCGGGTTTTGTTTAATCAAGAAGCAAGATGGATAGGCCGTAGTAGCGGGTTTGTTCAAGGATTTCAATGGTGGTTGTCATGAGGGTTGTAAGGTTGTTTTAATGATGATGTTTGTTGTATTTTCTTTGAGTTTTGTTTTCATTCATCATTTACAGGAATGGTTAGCTGTATAAAAGATGGAAATCGATTAATATGAGCAGTAGTATGATTTCATCGGTTTTGTTTGGTATAGACAAATTGAACTTTGATTTGTTTGATAATTTGATTTCTCGACACCATATATTCTGTCAGACTAATAATATATATAAATTCTAATCGACTCCAACTGGTTTTTGTTTGTTTATTGATCATAAGGAATCAATTTGTACTGGATGGTTGCCAACAAATCAAATTATGATTCAGTTGGAAAACGATTGAAAGTAGAAATACATATGCAAATTCATTCATTTATATAAATCCGTATATATATATATATATATATATATATATATATATATATATATATATATATATATATATATATATATATATATATATATATATATATATATATATATATATATATATATATATATATATATATATATATATATATATATATATATATATATATATATATATAGATACTTGTATTTCGTATATGCATATGTAATTACATATATATATATCTGCATTTACATCCTTATATATCATTATATATGTATATATATTTATTTGTGTATTAGTTATATAAAGAAGCAAAAATGAAATTCATTATATAAATACTAGTATTTCATATTACTTTTATTAATAATAATGAAACTAATAGTAATAATAATAGAAGTAATAATGATAATAATGTTAATAATTACTAATTAAAATTATATTTACAATGATCTAACTTACTAATAATAATAATATAATAATAACATTAATAATAATATCAAAATAAAAATAATGACAAACGTAATAATAACAATAATTTGAAATAAAGATAATAATAATAATAATACACTAATACTTGATAATGATATTACTAATAATAACAATATATACATTTTTAATTATATTTCAAATTATTATTATATATTCATATATTCAAATATATATGTATTTAATTACAAGTACTGGTTCGAGAATCGTCGTGAGCAGTCAGGGTTTATTGAATGTAAGAAAACAGTTCAAAAATTTTGAGATTCAAATTAACATTACAGACTTTGCTTATCGTGTGGGAAACATTCAAAGATTAAGTTTAAATTTGGTCGGAAATTTCAAGGTCATCACAGTACCTACCCGTTAAAGAAATTTCGTCCCGAAATTTGAGTAAGGTCGTCATGGCTAACAATAAAAATGTTTTCATGACGAATATGAGTTGATGAATAGAGTTTTATCATTATTGATTAATACAGATAAAACAATTCGATTACTCGAAGAGTACGAGTGAAGCTATCATAAAAGATTGAAATGAGTAAATTAAGTTTCGTCATATCTTTTGACATAGATAGGATTGATTTCCGGAGTTCAAGGGATTTAAAGAAGATTTTCGTAATAAGATTTGGTTCTTTGATGATTAAGGAAATCAGGATCTTCTTTGATTAAATGCAATAATCTGTTGCGATTGCTCTGTCGGATATTTTACTATAAATCCACCCCCTTCGTTTCCTTATTTTCCACAACTCACACCTTTTATTCTTTCTCCTCAATTCATACTTTAAAACATTCGTTAATATGCTCCATCCCATTCTGATCCTTGATATCCTCTTAACTTTCATATCTGTCATTCTTCTTTTTCATCTGCCATCGGAAGAATCTATTTACTTCTACTATATCCTTGGGTTTATAGTATTTTTAGTTCTCCCGTGTCTTTATATTGTTATATGCATCGATATATACGGTTTGTAATTTCTGGGTTGTTGTTGGGTTTTATATCTTCCCTTATATTTCGAAGCTCTTTGCCTTTTTATTCTCCTCTCGATCTCTAGTAAAGCGAGTAATGGTCCAGAATTCATAAGTATGAATTTTGAAATGAACATAGTTAGTGTTCTCAGAAAGAAATCGTAATGGCATGATCTTGATTTGGTAAATTACCAGAATATCCGAAAGGATAGAACTATCAAGAAGATATGTTCTTCATATGTCTAGAGATTGAGTAGAATGCAAGAGTCGTGTAAATGGCACATGATGACGGTATGTTCTGTGAATCATCACGTTCCATTAGAAACTCAGCATGACTTACTGTAATATAATCACGTTGATCAAGTGTTATTATATTATACTAACTCATGCATCAATTCCCAACACTACTTCAAAAACATTCATAATTTAAACTCGAATTTTTTTAAAAAAATTTAGAAACTAAAGTAGTTTCCTTTATGATGTAATATAGATAGCACGAAGAGATAAATAATTTCAGATGAGAATATTTATGAAAATATCTTCAGAAATATCGAAGATATTTATGATGATGTTTTGGAATTTCTAAGTTCGATGGTTGATGAGGAAGATTTTCCGCAAGATTTTAACATGAGTACGGAGCAAGATATCGTTGAAGGTTTCATCGGATCCACAATTACCTGGATTCTTTGAATATATGGTATGGTCCTTGTATTTGTCCTTGGTCTCCTTCGTGGTTAGCTCAATCCGTTTTCCAGTTCCAACTTTTCTGAGCTTTTCCAACAAACTATTCTTTATCATCAAACTTTTGATGATTAAGTTCGTTTACGGTTGTCTATGGTTTCTGCTGCTTCATTCAGCTTTTTCAACATTCAGAGTACTGATTTGTGACTGAGTGATTTTCAGAATTTCAGAATGAGAGATCATAATTCTAAAAGATAAATGTCATACATATAACTGTTGATGTAGATATGCCGTGAGTTTTCAAAGTACCGATTGCTGATTCCCGTTAATTTTTATGGCAGTTCTCGTTACAAGATGCGAATGAGTACATGACGAGACTTCAATAGATAAATATAGTGATTTGTCGGAGGGATTTAAACTAAGGAGCGACAAGGTTGCTGGTACATTTGATGGTAATGTGGTGGAATATAAAAGAATTCTCCGGTATCAAAAGGGTAATTGTATATATCAGGATTATAGTAAGGCTACTTCGAATGAAAAGTTGAAGTTGACTTGCTGGAGCTGTGACAAAATTGGCTACTTTGAAAAGGGATCGCAAAGTTATTTTTGCTAATAAATTCCAAAGGATCTGACGCAGCTACGTGTTAAACTTTTACTCAGTTGCCGAGAGTTTCTCAGGTGCAATACTATATACATAAATCTTTCCTTCCGTAGATGAAGTGCGGTTAGTTCATCCTCTCGATTGAGGTGTTTTCAAGAATCACGAAAGGTTTGAATGCAGATTGTAATCGTCAAGATACAATGAGGTTTAAGATGAAATCAAGTGGCAAACTTGGAGAATTGTTTAGTTTCATATGTTATAATCAATATTTTAATTCATTTTAATTGTCCAATGTTGGTAGTCCTTAGTTGATAGTCCACAGTTAGCAATTCAATAATTCATATGTAGTTTATTATATAATATTCAAATTAATTAATACGTATCGTGACCCGTGTACATGTCTCAGACTCGATCACAACTCAAAGTATATATATTATTATAGAATCAACCTCAACCCTGTATAGAGAACTCGATCATTACTGCATATAGAGTGTCTATGGTTATTCCAAATAATATATAAAGATGCGTCAATATGATATGTCAAAACCATGTATACATGTCCCGATATTTAAAGTGCGTAAAAATAAATAACAGAAATTAAATGACGATAAATAAAATTGCGAGAATGTAAATTGCGATAATTAAATTGCGATAATTAAATTGCGATAAATAAAATGTAATTAGTTAGCTAGGAACAGTTAGCGTGGATCCTTAACAAAATTCCTCATAGTTAATTTGTTTGTTTCTAACAAATTTTATTTTGTACAATGTTTTCTTCATTATGCCACTTGTTGGATTCTGAAAAGTCAAAATCCAAATATGAAATTGAATGAAAATGGTTATTTTGTGGTGAATAGATTCATATATTGGTGAATGTAAATAGGATAGTAAGTGACTGTTGAATCAGCTTCGAAGAATTTACAGTGTAACTTATTAATGTGAAATCTGAATATTCCTCGGGTATTACTTACCCGTTAAAATATTTTCAACATTAACAGTTTGTACGAAAGAATTTTTAATTACAATCTTTATGAAAATATATATACATATATATTTTCTTCAGATGTAATCATGGATTTAATGAGCTAATATGATATTAAAATCATCTAATTTACAGCTAGAACTAGAGTACATAATCTCTAAAACATTTAGAGATTACATATTCATCATGTCGTACGAAGATAAATGTTGTAGAACGGCATATAGAACGATGATTATGCTAGAGGTACAAAATGAGATGTTGAGACATGGATTGTTGATGGTACTGATGCTGTTACTGATGGTACTGGTGTTGCGGGTGCTGTTGCTGAAGCTGGTAGGTTTTGCACCACGTTTTCTAAATTGATTACTCGAGCGCAAAGCTCGTCGACTTCTTCTATTATTCTGGGATGATTGTCAGTCGGAACGAGTGGATGAATAAGGTATTGAATTTGAGATAGTATATAATCGTGGCTAGATATTCAGGAAATGAGTGTGAAAATGGTGTTTCGAATGAGTTCGCCGGTAAATGCTTCAGGTTCTTCGCCAAGAGTGCAAGTTGGTGGGTGGAAAGGATCGCTTTCTTTGCGTCTCCATTGATTAAGTCGACTACGAACTCATCAGATGAATTGGGGATGGCTGATTGGTTGCTCCATTCCGGTTACACTGCTTTCAGAGTTCGAGTGGAAATCCATATCGGAATAGCTGTCGAAATAACTATTGGAATAGCTATCGTAATCTAAGGGACTCGAACTAGTGGAGGGATTCATCTCGTATGATCAGATGAAGGATTTTCGATAAGAAATAGATTATAGGATATAGATTAGTACCCTGCAATACATAATTTACATATGCATATATCATACTAAAATCCCATAAGTTACGAAGGAATCTACGAAAGCTGTGAGGGAAAGTCTACAGTAACAGGTACGCTAAGATATGAATTATCAGATACGCTAAGATATGAATTTTGTCTATACACTATTCATGCAGTCAATGTAGTAAAACGTGTCTAGACTAAGAATAATGAGCAGGTAATTTACTAAGGATGATAAGCAAATGATTTTCGACAAAAATGATAAGCAAAACTTTTGACATGCAGACACGGTCGAAGTCCAGACTCACTAATGCATCCTAACGATTATCAATTAGACATACTAATGCAAGACCTGGTTCGCTAAGACCACCGCTCTGATACCACATGTCATACCCCGTCTTAATCCGTCTGGACGAAGTTACCAACATCTGGTTCCATTGCGATGATCGACTCCAAATAATCTCTTTAAAATGAGCAAATGCACAGCGGAAGATTTCTTTCATACCTGAGAATAAACATGCTTTCAAGTGTCAACTAAAAGGTTGGTGAGTTCATAGGTTTATCTTAAAACAATAAAATTCATCATTTTGATAGACCACAAAATTTAAATGCTGCATGGTACAAATGGGCCTGAATCCTATACCCACCTGTAATGTACATGCTATATCTTTTAAATACAGTACATCTTTCTCGTGTACAAAACCATTTTCATAAATCATAGTAACCGTACACATATCACGTGCACAAAAATAACATACACATAACCTGTGTATAAAATCATTCTCTCGATATATAACATTCACATCAATTGGTGGCAATTATCATGTCCACATAATTCAATGGTGGCAATTATCATGTCCACATAATTCAATGGTGGCAATTATCATGTCCACATAATTCAATGGTGACAATTTATCATGTCCACATAATTCAATAATAATCCGCAGAACTTCTGTCTGCATAATAATTCATTCGAGGAATGTTTTGCTTGTGTCTATCTCGTCAAACATTTATAAAAGCGTTTCATGTATTCGCAGTTCAAAACATATTTCAAGAGCATTTAATAAAGCAGTTGTAAAAACAGCGCATGTATTCTCAGTCTCAAAAATGTAAAGAGTAAAAGGGAATCAAATGAACTCACCATACTGTATTTTGTAGTAAAAATACGTATGAAAACATTTAACAAGTGTAGGGTTGGTCTCGAATTCACGAACCTATATCATTTATGTATATATTATCACACATAATTGTAGTCGAACAAATTTATATATTATATCTTAAATTATATATCTTATATTTTTAGTTTGTATATTCATTTTAAATAATTAATATTTAGATAGTTTTATATATATATATATATATATATATATATACATGTGATTAGTATTATGTTGAAAATCAATAATTTGTTATATGTAAATATTTATATATTTAGTGTTAATACGTTTATTTTATAATTTTATGTACTACTCATATATTATGTATCAAATATATTTTTATGTATCTAATCTTTCTTAGATAATAATAATAATAATAATAACTCGTACGCCAAAATATTTAATATAATCGAAACTGGTATCATCTTCTTTATAACTTCACCATCATTTTTATCATGTCCTCACCATCATCATCGATCTTATTTCTATTATCACCTTCGTTCATCATTTTATCATCACCATCTATATCGTATGATCACTGCCATCATCACTTAATCAAGTATGTCGTGATAGGAAAAAAAATAGACAAGACACAGCAGCTCGACACCATTCTTTGTTGGGCCAGAAATAAGTGTTTGGGCCCAAGTTAAACACTTGTTGGGCAAAAAAAAATAACAGCTGAAAAATAAAATTAAATAAATCGATGGGAGTTGGTAGCGTTTTCTGTTTCTCCTTTCTTTGCTCAATAAGCACGTCATCTTCCATCTTCCAATCAAACATCATCATTTATCAAAGAGGAAAAAAAATTCGCATGGTGTAGAGGACCCATTTTGGTCGGCCAACAATGAACAAGGAATACACAATCATGATTGATTAGTATCAAGTGGAAGTTATTTGTAAGATATTTGGATCCAATGTGCGAACTCATCCGGCTGTCCCTCTACTTGAATAGCCCAATACTTGATAGGTCCAAGAGACTATTAATGGGGTTGATCGACTTTTAACAAAAAAAATGCTCGTGATCTATTTAGAATCCAATGAGGTTGTCTCCCGGTCCCTCCACTTCCTTTTATTTCGAGTATTTTATCCACCACTCAAACAATTTAATTCACTTTCATCATGATCCTTTACTTCATTAATATACATCATCGTTAGTTTATAACAACCACAGGAATAATGGCTAACAGATGTTGATGGTCCTTTGTTCGATTAAACAGAAAGAGGAAGCATAATAGCGGCTGTAGTGGCTGAGTTCTAAATAGAAACATAAACATGATAGCAGCGAAAACAGTTTACAAGATGGTGATGGTGTTGGGTGTTGAGGTGGTGTTGTGGTTCGAGGTGATGATGGTTCTCGGACAGACCAACAATAGAAATAGTAACTGGTTCGATACTGGTGGGTTTGGTGGTGATTTAAGGTGAAGGTGGTGGTTGATCGAACATCACTTCCTGCTGCAAACAACAGCTTTAAATCGAGGTGATTTGGTTCGGGTTTTGTCTAATCAAGAAGCAAGATGGATAGGCCGTAGTAGCGGGTTTGTTCAAGGATTTCATTGGTGGTTGTCATGAGGGTTGTAAGGTTGTTTTAATGATGATGTTTGTTGTATTTTCTTTGAGTTTTGTTTTCATTCATCATTTACAGGAATGGTTAGCTGTATAAAAGATGGAAATTGAATAATATAAGCAATAGTATGATTTCATTTTGGTATAGACAAATTGAACTTTGATTTGTTTGATAGTTTGATTTCTCAACACCATATATTCTATCAGACTAATAATATATATAAATTCTAATCGACTCCAACTGGTTTTTGTTTGTTTATTGATCATAAGGAATCAATTTGTACTGGATGGTTGCCAACAAATCAAATTATGATTCAGTTGGAAAACGATTGAAAGTAGAAATACATATGCAAATTCATTCATTTATATAAATCCGTATATATATATATATATATATATATATATATATATATATATATATATATATATATATATATATATATATATATATATATATATATATATATACATACTTGTATTTCGTATATGCATATGTAATTACATATATATCTGCATTTACATCCTTATATATTATTATATATGTATATATATTTATTTGTGTATTTGTTATATAAAGAAGCAAAAATAAAATTCATTATATAAATACTAGTATTTCATATTACTTTTATTAATAATAATGAAACTAATAGTAATAATAATAGAAGTAATAATGATAATAATGTTAATAATTACTAATTAAAATTATATTTATAATGATCTAACTTACTAATAATAATAATAATAACATTAATAATAATATCAAAATAAAAATAATGACAAACGTAATAATAACAATAATTTGAAATAAAGATAATAATAATAATAATAATATTCTAATACTTGATAATGATATTACTAATAATAACAATATATACATTTTTAATTATATTTCAAATTATTATTATATATTCATATATTCAAATATATATGTATTTAATTACAAGTACTGGTTCATGAATCGTCGTGAGCAGTCAGGATTTATTGAATGTAAGAAAATAGTTAAAAAATTTTGAGATTCAACATTAACATTACAGACTTTGCTTATCGTGTCGGAAACATTCAAAGATTAAGTTTAAATTTGGTCGGAAATTTCCGGGTCATCACACCTTGATGACTATAACTGAAGGTATTTAGAGTTAGCTTTGATGTACCCCACGATGGTTGCCCCTGAATTTAAGCGAATGGAACGATACTTGTGGGGACTTCCCAAGTCCATTAAGGGAAATGTTACCTCTTCGAAACCAGCAGATGTCCCGGAAGCTATGCGCATGGCGCACACCCTGATGAACCAGATCGTCCGCAAGGAACCAGAGAAAGTGAAATCAGAATCAGGAGCTAGTTATGAGAAGCGTAAGTGGGAAGGCAACAAAGGGAAGGTCTTTGATCAGAACCTAGCTAAGAGGCATGAGGGTTTCAAGGGAAACAACGACTGGAGGAACCCCAACCTGAACCCTAGCTCGAACCCTAACTACAAGGGTAGTCTCATGCA